>NC_134829.1:55350150-55400634 GCF_004210375.1 Tachypleus tridentatus | reverse complement strand
TATTTTTGTTATTTTTTAATTTTGAAACAATGGACGTATTTATATCATTTTAGACTGAAAAGAATGCAGATGATGTACTAGTAATTATAACTTCTAGAAACATTATCTAACTTTGTGCCATTTGATTTCGCTACATATGTAATAACATTAATCCTACCGAATACGACCCCCATTGGCACAGCGACATGTCTACGGACTCGCACCCTTAAAAATCGGGTTTCGATAATCGTGGTGGGCAGAGCAGAGATAGCCCATTGTGTAGCTTTGTGCTTAATTCTAAACAAACAAACCGACCGAAAACGAGTAGTTATTTTAACTTAATTTGTTGTTATTCGACACAACGGCCTCTAGCGTGAGATAATATGGTTAAAAATGGATCTCAACCATAAGTTAAGATTTAGGTTAGTATTGGGACTATCCATAGTGTTTGATATTTTTCTTGGAATAATTACAAACGTCAAACCTAAATACACATTTGTGAACCTGACGATGACCGAAGAAAGTCGAAACGTTGTTCGCTCTCTACCAAAAATATTTTCTCAACCCAGACGAGCCGTTTTACATATATATTTCTCTACAAGTGGGTTTTCTCGACATCACTGAAACCTAAATACATTTGGAAAAGTAATTTCAATAATAACATTATTTGATATTTTCTGTTTTAATGTGTAATATTATTATACACATAGTTGTTTGTTGCTTTCTGTTCTCAAATATATAGTATTATTAAATGCATAGCTGTCTGCTGGTATTGATTTGGGCGCGTCTGATCCGACGTTGAAGAGCCTAGGTGTTGTGCGAAGGACCAAGTCAGCAACGAACATGTAGTGTGGTTTATATATTATCACATATTCTTCTTCTTGGTTCGACTCGTAGTTCCTTGAATTACCAATAGTTTTATTCAGTTAAAACACTGAACTGTTCCTATGGGTTAAGACCAGTGTTTTGGTTCGCCAGTTTCTGTGTATGACGAGAGAAGTTAATTGAACTAAAATAATAACAATAACTAGTCAGTGTTTAAAGATAAGTAAAAAACAGTACGAATTGTTTATCCTTACACTATTTATGACGAGTGAAGTTAATTGAACTAAAATAATAACAATAACAACAGTGTTTAAAGATAAGTAAAACAGTACGAATTGTTTATCCTTAACTAATTATGACGAGTGAAGCAATTGAACTAAAATAATAACAAATAGTCAGTGTTTAAAGATAAAACAAAAGTACGAATTGTTTATCCTTACACTATTTATGACGAGTGAAGTTAATTGAACTAAAATAGTAACAATAACTAGTCAGTGTTTAAAGATAAGTAAAACAGTACGAATTGTTTATCCTTACACTATTTATGACGAGTGAAGTTAATTGAACTAAAATAATAACAATAAATAATCAGTGTTTAAAGATAAGTAACAACGAATTGTTTATTTGTTTGTGATTTAAATAAGATTGTTTCCAATTATTGTTTCCTTACTTAACTATTTCACGTCCTAACAATTGCTGTGAGAGATATTTAGTTTTGTTTTCAATTTCATCCAAAGCTACTCGAGGACTATCTGCGCTAGCCATCCCTAGTTTAACAGTGTAAGACTAGAGGGAAGGCAGCTAGTCATCACCACCCACCACTAACTCTTGGGCTACTCTTTTACCAACGAATAGTGATATTGACCGTAACATTACAACGCCCATACGGCTGAAAGGGCTAGCATGTTTGGTATGACGGGGATTCGAACCCGCGGCCTTCAGACTACGAGTCGAGTGCCTAAAGCACCTGGCTATGCTTTTTGATTTTGTTTAACATTGAAACAACAGGTGTAACTAAACACTTTCGCTTCTGAACTTTTAATTGAAGTCTCAGAAAAGCAAATGTGTATTGTTATAACACATCCAGAAACGGTGCACGTTCGGATTGGCTAATAGGATGTGTTCCGTTACAGTAGTTACATAACGGACCAGAGTCAAATAGTTCCGTTAGAAACTCTTTAACAGTCACGTCACGTAGTTGCAATAGAAACTACTTTCAAAATACAGTTACATAGTGGTGTCAGTAGGTATTTTCTTATACTGTATATTAGTGGAGATAGGAACTCTTTAAAAATACCTCAAACAAAAAAATAAATATGCTTTTATTATTTATTTATTTATTTTATACTGAAGAACCTCCGAACAAACCATATATTGGGTGTGGCAAACTATATACTCTCTAACTGAGTGTCTTTTGTAAAACTGCTTAAATTTAAGTAGCCGATAGGCAGGCGTAATCCCTTTCTGGTAGGCTCCTCACCAGCGACATGCTAAACCAGAAAGATACATCTTGAAACGCTGTTTTATCTAGCGATTGATGGCATAGCCTCACAAGACACCAGTTAAAACAAAGAAAACAGTTAGACCCGAGGCTGAAATTTTGTTTGAAAGATTTTCTGAACTACAGATGGTAGCAGAAGTAAAATCGTGTAATCTACCTAACTGGAGCTGTTTCTACGGAAGGAAACTTCTTTACTGGAACTGGTATGCAAGCTACGTAATACTGAGCAGGTGAACCAAAGTATTTTCAGCAACATGTCTGTTAAGTATGGAGACAACTTAATAATTAGTCCTGAGCAGGTGAAACGAACCGTTTTCAGGTTACTACTAGCTTATACTAACGGATGTTTAGTCAAAAAAACAAAATGCTTTTAATTTGACAATCCTTTTACCGCACGCGCTCATTTCTCTCTGAGTACCTTTCAATTTATATGTAAAATAATGTATAAAGATGGAGGTGACTAGTAGGTAGGCTCATGTCGTATTTTTTATCTTCGTAAGAAACCTGTCGTAGGTTTAACTTGGTAAACTTTCTTTGTTTTATCGTACTTCTGGCATTGAAGACGTAACCACGTGTAAAGTGCCTTTAATATGTTCACAAAAGATGAACGAACAGTATATACCTAATGACAACGGAGTAGTTTGCAGATTCTAAGTTGGCATGTCCGCAAAACATAAAATTAAGAAACCTCTTTGCCTCTTTGAATGTTTTAATCAAAACCTTGTTTACTTTTCAATACATTTGATTATCTGATCACATGTTCATTATTAGATCTGAGGCTCAAACATTATTTCTGCTTGAGAGCACACTTTTACACAGTTACACTGGTTATGAAATGGACCACAACATAAGCCTAATACCATGTGACCTGAAGAACTGGTATTGGAGTGGACTACAACATACGCCTAGAACCATGTGACCTGAAGAACTGGTATTGGAGTGGACTACAACATACGCCTAGAACCATGTGACCTGAAGAACTGGTATTGGAGTGGACTACAACATAAGCCTAGAACCATGTGACCTGAAGAACTGGTATTGGAGTGGACCACAACATAAGCCTAAACCATGTGACCTGAAGAACTGGATATTGGAGTGGACTACAACATAAGCCTAGAACCATGTGACCTGAAGAACTGGTATTGGAGTGGACCACAACATAAGCCTAGAACCATGTGACCTGAAGAACTGGTATTGGAGTGGACTACAACATGCTTCCAATACCATGTGACCTGAAGAACTGGTATTGGGTGGACTACAACATAAGCCTAGAACCATGTGATCTGAAGAACTGGTATTGGGTGGACCACAACATAAGCCTAATACCATGTGACCTGAAGAACTGGTATTGGAGTGGACCACAACATAAGCCTAATACCACGTGACCTGAAGAACTGGTATTGGAGTGGACCACAACATAAGCCTAGTACCATGTGACATGAAGAACTGGTATTGGGTGGACCACAACATAAGCCTAATACCATGTGACCTTAAGAACTGGTATTGGAGTGGACTACAACATATGATACAATACCATGTGACCTGAAGAACTGGTATTGGAGTGGACTACAACATACGCCTAGAACCATGTGACCTGAAGAACTGGTATTGGTGGACCACAACATAAGCCTAATACCATGTGACCTGAAGAACTGGTATTGGAGTGGACTACAACATAAGCCTAATACCACGTGACCTGAAGAACTGGTATTGGGGTGGACCACAACATAAGCCCTAATACCATGTGACATGAAGAACTGGTATTGGAGTGGACCACATCATAAACCTAATGCCATGTGACCTGAAGAAATGGTATTGGAGTGGACTACAACATAAGCCTAGTGCTTTGTGATCATAAGAACTGTATTTCAACTTCAGTGGATATAACGTAAGCTTAATATCATGAGATCGTAACAACTGGTATTAAGTGTAGTACAATAAGAACAGGTATTGAGGTTCATTTATTGTATCATATTGAGTAATGGATTTTTTAAAAAAGAACTGAACATGAAAATTGGACAAAACCATTAATTTCCAGTATAAAATATTTAAGGTGTTTCAGTAACCTTTAGTGCGGTTAATTTCATCATCGATGAAATTTGTGTTCGAATTTCTACGTCCTATAACCAGCAACTTGATGTATCCACAAGACAAAGTGCTTAAAAATACGGTATGTAACCCCATCTGTAACTCAAGGGTTAAAGCTGATTAAGTATTAATTAAATATTGATTTAACATTGATTGAGTTTTAAACGTATTATGAGATTGTGTTTAACTGTTGTACAGCTATTAATCATAAACATGTAGTTTCAGACATATTAGTGCATGATTTATTTGAACACGATTTCAAATTTATCTTAGAAATACTGCGTAATGTACAATTTGTTTGTTATTAAACACAAAACTTAACAATAAGCTATTATACGGTTTCTAACACGGGTATCGAAACCTAGTGGTTGGTGTTATAAGCTCTTGATTTACCGTAAGATTATAGGTGGCGTCAGTGTTACAGTTTTGTGGTATTCAATGCATAGCTAAACTTCAGCTGTCGTTAATGGTATATACAAACACGTTTACAGAAATGTTATACCTGTTTAGGGCGCCTGATTCGTAATCGCTCGCCCTTTCAGCCGTGGGGGCGTTATAATGTGACGGTTAATCTCACTATTCGTTGGTAAAAGAGTTGCTCAAGAGCTGGCGGTGGGTGATGATGACTAACTGCCTTCCCTCTAGTCTTACACTGCAAAATTAGTGACAGCCAAACGTCAGACTTTCCCAACCAGGTGTAATGGTACGTAAGTATTCTGTAGTTTATATAAATAGCACACACCTGCCCTGAACAATAGCTCTGAGTTGTCGGATGTATTTTGCTTTATCTGATGTAATTCGCCTCTGGAATTTTTAAACTTGTTGTCTTATTGCTGGTTCATTCAACGTTGCCAGTTAGTTTTAATGTTGATGTATTTTTAAGAGTTTCACTAATCTACAACTTAAATTTTATCTGTAGTTCTTGTAGTAGCTATAATTCTGTATGGTAGCTTTGTTCGTTTCGAAAATTTGCTTAAAATTACCAAGGGGCTATCTGCATATAGCCACCCTCGAACTTACAGACAACAAGAGACGGCTATTCAACAGGAACTACTGAGATACTTTAAAAATGTTTAATTAAATAACAGGACGGTCCTAAAGTGCGAAGGGTGTGCTGCTGTAGTAGGTTTAAATTATGAACCTCCGGATTCACAACCTGGACACACCAAAACTATGTCACGCGCAGAACTTGTTTGGTTGGTTTTACAGATATCTGTGGTACATATGCATGTATTTCCTGCATATGTATCACTAGTTTTATTTATAGTTATCTATGCATCCTGAAAGTCTATAATAATGTAGCTTAGCAGATATCTGTGGATTTGTTTAGAAGGTATCTATAGTATTGTTTTATAAGTTATCTATAGTTGTTTGTTTTTTACTGTAGGTATCGATATATATATATATATATATGTATATAAATAATTTTGTTTTGGAGGTATCTATAATCCTATTTAGAACTTATCTACAATTATGTTCAGTAGATATCTGATGCAAAATATTAATAAACTCAAATTATAAAGGTATGTTCTAACTAGATATTTAATGTATTTATTGGCGTTGATTAACATAGGAAATTGGATCAACTTAAGGTATCGGGACCATCCAGAAAGGGATATGCAACAAGTTTTTAACCTGAAGATGACCTAGGAAAGTCGAAACGGTCTTCTCTTCTTATCAATAACAGTGTTAATACTCATAACAGCCGTTCTGAGGTACATTTTTATTTCAAGTGGGTTTCTCGTCATCAACAGGTATTACCTCAGTTATGTTAAGCACAGTAGGCTATCTTTTAATAATTGAACATCAACGTGCCCTGGCAACAGTACGAAAAATAATCAAGAGGAATCTCATTCTGGGAAAGCAACACCAATCACGTGCACACGAGTTGCTTCCCCAACATACCCCTTCAACCGTCGTGTATTCCAAACAACTGTAGGCTGGTCAAGTAGCCTGTGAATTTCTGTGTAGTTAGACAGTTGAAATGGACACTTGGAATCCATTTTCCTCGTATACTAGATATATTATGGAAGATGCGTGTGCTTTCTTATAGCAAAGCCACATGGGGCTATCTGCTGAGCCCACCAAGAGGAATCGAACCACTGATTTTAGCGTTGTAAATCCGGAGATTTATCGCTGTACTAGCGGGGGCTATGTTATGAAACGAATGCGGGAGGCGGTGGTGTGTTTTAACGTGATAGCCTCTGTGAGCAAATCTTTGCAATAGAAACTTTGCTGCAGAGCTATTGCCACGATGCAAGGCTGTCAAACAGAAAACGACCGGGCATAGTTGCATGGCATGTAACAATGTGGTGAAGTTACAAACTAATTTTAATCTAATGTGTTCAACACCTGTAGCATATGATGCTCCTAATCTGGACAACAATTATGCAAAATATGGACTAAACGGCAAGCCAGAGACTCCTAGAGGTCACGGACAGCCATCCTTAATTTAGCCTTCGTCCAGAAACAGATGGTAACCAGTTAGAAGCATCAGCCGCCTATATAGTTACTCTCAGTCGACTAGAAACGAATGATTGGATTTACTGTTATAAACGACCCTTTAGCTGAAGGCACAGCATGTTTGTAGTGCCAATGGGCTGTCTGGCGTGCTATCCTTTAGGCTACATTTGGCCTGGTCTTAGAATGGGAAGTGGAGTTATTTCCGCTGGCCAGTCAGCAAATCTCACGAGGCCGAGACTAAACAGGCAGAAGTGTATGGACTGATGTTTGCTTACCATGTGATAGTTTTCGAATCGTCAGCGGGACAGTTCTTGTTGTACTCGACTCTAGAAGAAACGCCACTCACTTAAGCTAATAAAAACCATTAATTTAGCCAAATAAGTGACTTCGTGAATGTCATTTTTTCTTAAGCTTCAATCAGATTATTTTCTAACAAACTAATTTGTCGAGTTAACGAATAAATACAGGAATACCCTCCCGTTATTTCTAATGACATAGAATTGTTTCAGATGTCATTTGTCCTTTTCGCTATTCGTGTAATCTCGCACGAGTTCTGGTTGCGTGTGAAATCCCGTGCATGTTTCTGTGTATCTGGATGTCAAAATAACACCGCTATTCGGTTTCAAGGGTCTTGTTTTGAAGTGGCAAAATGATAACTTATGAGTTTGTTAACTGAACTAAAAATAATGTCGAGACACTAAAACGTTTTGTGTTTGATTTTTCTTTACAGGTTCTGAAGCAAAACAAAAAAATTCTAAAATCAAAACGTGTAACCTATCTATAATTTTAATAGGCACTTTGTAATGGAATTGTTATATTGAAACTTCAAATATTTATACATATATATATATATATATATTGCTGTTTTGTCGCAAGCAATGCAATGGGCTATCTGTGTACTGTTTACCTAAATGAATCGAACCCCAGATTTTAGCGTTATGATACTTTAAACGTACCGTTAACCCATCACGATCTTATTACAAGCATCACATGTTGAAGCGACTGAGTCCAAAATTGGTTCTCGCTTTCAATTCATTTAGTCCCTCGCTGATACTACGGACTTAACAACGCTAAAATTAGTGGTTCGATTCCCCTCGATGTACTTAGCAGAGATCCCGATGTAGCTTTGCTATATGAAAAAACACAAAATTTCATTTAAAATATAGAATTGCATGCCGGGATAATACAACAAACATGTTTATCGAAAATATGAGAACTAAATATTTCGTTATACGTAAAATGTAAAAATCTTGAACGGAGTCAGGTTTGTTTGTTTTATTGCAAAGCTACTCAATTAACTATTTGCACTACATAAATCACGGGAATCAAGCATCGAATTTCAGTGTTATAAGCCATCAAATTTACCGTTTTTCTATCAGGGTAAAAGATTGGATCACCGAAACTGAATAGGAATTATGTTGTGATACATGTACAACTATTATTAGGACTTGATTTATTAAATGTAAGTAGTTCAGTATTAAAACATCTTAAGGCCTTGGCATGGCCTGGTAGATAGGGTGTTCGACTAAATCACTTTAAGTAAAGAAAGAAGGTGTGTTTCAGAGTTTATTTGTTTATTATGCAGTGAAACACCAAGCTACACAATTGGCTATCTGTGGTCTGCCCTTAGCAATTTATCGAAACCCGATTTTTAGAGTTATGAGCTATGAGAATAAATTACCAATCATATTCCACGATTTTTTTGTTTTTGCTTAATTTCGCGACAAGTTATTCGAGACCTACCTGCTCTAGCCTCTCTAACTTTGAAGTGATACACCAGGTGAAAGCCAACTAGTAAATACCACCCACTATCATCTTTTGATCTACTACTTTACCAACGAATAGTGGGATCGGCCGTTACATTATAACGCCCCCACGACTGAAAGAGCAAGCATGTTTAATGGCGAGATTCGAACTCGCAACCCATAGATTTAGAGTTAAAATCTCTTAACGTGAAGGTCACGCCAGGCCTTCACCGGCGGTTTCTGTCTCAGTGGCTTAACGGTAAGCTTCAGGGACTATAATGCTAAAATCCGTTGTTTGATCCCTGCTATTTGTAAAGCGCATATAACCTTCTATACAAAGTTTGGATGTAAAAAATAAGTTAGAATTGTAAACATCAAAATTTATATTTCGCTTCACAGGTTATGAAACAACAATCAAACAAACAAAGACACAAGTTAAGAACAATTACAAATTTGTTAATGTATACTTTCTTTCTTCTAACCAGTGAGAACTGTTGAATGTACTTTGTAGTGGCAATGTAATGTCACGTTCTCATATCGAAGATAAATTACATGTCAAATGCTTCAAATTTTAGTTGAATACAACGAATAACTGTTCACAACGCCGGGCGTTGTCAAGATGCGGAACATTTCTGTATACCATATTGCTTCATAAAAGTAAAGGATAATTATCTCATTTTTCATTAACTAATTTTGACGAAATATAAGTTTCAAAAATCAAGTCACGAACTTGAGGTTCAGAACACGATTGTAATAAATTCATCGAAATAATTTAAGTGAGAGCTGAGAGTAGATTTAGTTGTCGCCCGAATGAATTACTTGCAAAAATAAATAAATTACAATGTGGCATTAGTAGCGACAATACTGCTTCTGGTGTTTGTGTTTAAAATATTGTTGGTGTAATCTAGTTACATTTGAACCGACAATAGTCGCCGGGTCCTACAACTTAGAAAACCCTGTGATAGTGTTGGGTTAAAATTTAGTGATTCTGAAGTATATGGATTACTGTCACGTCTGATTATTCGAATGCATTTGGTTCAAAGCCTTCAATTAAGTGAATATTCCAAGTTCTTGATACGTATCTTAGTAATGTTATATATAACTTATTTTCTGTTCTGTTGAACAGTGAATTACTTAATTAAACAAAAACAGAAACTGCTTACGTGAAAAGCAATAAACAATAAAACAGTTTTTCCACTGGTGTTGGCCCGATATGGCCAGGTGGGTTAAATCGTTCGACTCGTAATCTGAGGGTCGCGTTTTCGAATCCCTGTCGCACCAAACATGCTCACCCTTTCAGCCGTGGGGGCATTATAATGTAACAGTCCATCCCACTATTCGTTGATTAAAAGTAACCCAAGAGTTGGCGGTGAATGGTGATAACTAGCTACTAAATTAGGGACGGATAGCGCAGATAGCCCACGTGTAGCTTTGCGCGAAATTAAACCAAACCTTATGTATAAGTTGTCACTAAGGCTGAAAATTAAAGGTATATACTTTTATATATCCCCTACTTGTTATAAGCTTTAATAGAAGCCAAAGTTAACGGACACATAAATGAAGAGAAATATAATTTCACTTTTTTGTGTAATTCTTATAAAACTATTCATACTGAGAATGTGAACACTGAGGCTCACTACTGGCACACTGACAGGCATACATCACGTATTCCAGAATAAATATTTGTTATTACCATTAGATTAAAATGTTGTTGTTTTCCTTGTTTACACAAAGCTACAGATATGATTATTGTAATCTTAATTTTACTTACACAAGCTTAAATCTGACCACCAAGGATCTATATTAAACGAAGAATGTTTCTTTGTTGTAGCAATTAGTTTCATAATGAGCTATTTGCTACGTGCCCAATTGAGGTATCGAACTCCGAATTTTTTTAAGCTATATAAGACCTCGTACTTACCGCTGAGTCACTGGGAGCTAGATTAAAAATAATGTTAATAGTTACTAATGAACAGAGTAGTGTATTAAATGGGTTTTCTTTAACTCACGTGCGATCGAAACATCAGGGTCAAAACTGTAACTGTAAAAAACGTTGCAAACGAAACCGGATGTTGGAAGTTAGTTCGTGTGTACTTGAAAAGGAATCGGTAAGATCAGGAAATATTTCAGAAAATCCTTTTAAAATTTCAAATCGCTGAATAATAATAAAACAAGTAATAAGATGAGATAATAACCAGACAAAATTTATTATTATCAAAATTATTCCATTATAACCGTTTCTTGCAAGAATAAATTAATTAGTTATTTGAAGTAGAATGTATATTATTGTGCTAGGTAGGACCCTTAGATCTCAAATAAATGATATTGACCAGGAAGGGGTTTGGGGGGATACCAGTTAACTAAACTTATGGATATCGGTTTGATTATTATAAAGCGCAGATCTCCACAATGTTCTATCTGTAGTCTGTCCACCACGCGTATTGAGACCAGATTTGTAACGTAATAAACCTGTAAACTTATCACTGAGACCCTGGGGATAGAGAGGTGTAACGATATACTTACATTTCTAGTAAAGTCTACTTACGTATGTATTCCTAATAGCTTTCTGAAAATACCTCTAATGCCGGTTGCTTTAAGAACTTACATAGAACTGAAATTTTTAGCTTGAAATGCCGGCATGGTATGGCCACCAAATGGTTAGGGTGCTCGACTCTTAATCCGAGGGTCGCAGGTTCGAATTCTCGTCACACCAAACAGGCTCGCCCTTTCAGTCGTGGGAGCGTTATAAAGTAACTATTTATTGGTAAAAAGAATAGCCCAAGAGTTGGCGGTGGGTGGTGATGACCAGCTGCCTTCCCTCTAGTCCTACATTGCTAAATTAGGGACGGCTAGCGTAGATAGCCCTCGTGTAATTTTGCGCGAAAGTAAAAAGAAATAAATAAACTCGAAAGGCACGCCATGGACACGTGGAATGTCTACTACGCATCCAGCGCAGGTATCAAACCCAGAAATTGGAACTTTCGTGAAAAGCTACATTAGCTTTTTCAGCATATAGCTTTTAATTTTAAACTGTTGACCAGATAAGAGACAGAAAGCCACCTATATCTGCCATTTCGTTCCCACTGGAAAAGCTATAAGTCTACGGATTTACAATGCTAAAATCAGAAGTTCGATTCCCCTCGGTGGACACAGCAGATAGCCCATTGTGGCTTTGTTATAAGAAAAACTCACACACATATCATTTCAAAAGCTTTCTCTGGCTCATTTGAAACAAATAACGGATTGACTGTAACTTTTGTAATGAACCCACTACTGAAAATGTGGAACATGCATAACGGCACTACTTTCAGAACTTCGGACCTTTTACTACGCAGACCTATACGCTAACCAGTAACCCACTAGGAAGCCCACATTAATTACCCTAATTGCAATATAGTATTATTTTGTAACATCCCATTAAACAAATGGAATTAATAAAATTGGAAGAACATAAAGAGATAAACGTTAATCTTACAAACCACATAAGGAAAATGTTACACGACCAACAAACTTTCAAACAGACATTAATTAGCAAGAAAACTTGAAGTGTAGTATCTAAGTGCAATATATGTGTATATAGTGAGCTAATCTTTTAGATTGGTGTCCCACCTGAGGTTGAACGTTAAGTTCTGGGGCTTAAAACGCTAAAAATCAGGTTTCATTAGTCGTGATATGTACAACACAGATAGCCCATTGTGTGCTTTGTGCTTAAACAAAGTAAGCAAAATTAAAACCTGATAATAGCCGCATTTTAAAAAAATTACGTAAGAGCAAAATTACACAATTAGTAAATTTTATATTTAAAATTCAGTGTTGCTTCCATTTGGAGATAAAGTCCAGAAAATTAAGCGAAATTTGATCTCAACGTATCTTATTAACGTTCATTTTAATTACTACAGATGGTGGTCATGTATTCATGAGCTTTTGTTGTTCCAACCGGAGTCATTATTTAAAGAACGGTCAGGTGGGTTAAGGCGTTCGACTCGTAATCCGAGAGTCGCATGTTCGAATCACCGTCGCACCAAACAGGCTCGCCCTTTCAGTCGTGGGGTGAATCCCACTATTCGTTGGTAAAAGAGTAGCCCAAGAGTTGGCGGTGGGTTGTGATGACTAGCTGCCTTCCCTCTAGTCTTACACTGCTAAATTAGGGACGGCTAGCGCAGATAGCTCTCGTGTATTTTTGCGCGAAATTAAAAAAGAAATTTAAAGAAATGATGTTTGTTTATATTTTAATAACTACAAAGCCTTAGAAGTTTGTGCTGTGCGTACGGCAGGTATTGTAAACAAATATTCTTTTTGTGTGTGTATCATAAGCCCTCAAACTCACTGCTGGAAAAAATAAGATTTTTGTGAAGGCTTATCAAAACATAACCGACTTCTTATCTTATGGAAGGTGATTTTCGAGTATTTGTTTTAATCGTACATTTAGTTTTATGATGGAGAAAGGCGGATAGTGTTTTTTTTTTTAATGCAAGTTCTTTGATCTGACTACTCTCACACAGCTGTAGAAGGGTTGTCTGCACATAACCGTTCCAGATTTCGATTTGACCAACTAGAGGCAATGGAACCCTGTCAACAGCACCCATTGTCAGTTCTTGTACCACTTCTGTGGAATGTGCCTTCCACTGTTATAACATGTTCCTCTCCACTTCCCCAATACCTAAGGTCTAATAACGCCAAAATGCCCGCGTTGAGCAGAGCATTGATAGCTATTGTGTAATGTACCCACAGTCTCAAAGTGCGGAGCACGTTTTAGCGTCAATGGGATGTGAACCATAAACTATCAGGTTTACAGTCTTGTAGTCTTATCAGAAGGTCACGTCTGGCTTACTACTCTAAATATTTGCAAAAGAAAAACGTAACCCAAAAGTTATATCATTTTTTTTTCTAGAATTATTAAAATTTGTAAACCATAATTAGTTTGAATATTACTAGTTTAGAAGAGACCCGCAAAACATATGTGATAAAACTGATATCTTTATTGCTTATTTAAATACAGAACAAGATAATTCTAATCGCAGACATTGTAATGTGTGAGGCCTAACATTAGTTAAGCCTTTATTAAATATGATCTATATTCGATAGAGATACAATTGTTTGTTTGGAATTAAGCACAAAGCTACTCAATGGGTTATATGTGTTCTGCCCCTCCGCATGCTTCTACACTTGATTTCTTATGGTATGAGTCTGCAGATGTTCAGTTCTGCCACTGGGGGGCGATAAAGAGACAGATCATCACTAAAAGTTGTTTGTTTTAGTTTCGTTAGGCTTAAACTTTACCCAACTCAATGCTAACAAGAAATAAACTTGTTATTCTTTGACCTAACGTATTAAAACTTTGGTGAAATTTTAGTATGTTGTACAAAATGTTTACTAAAGTATATTCAGATCCGCTTTTTATTTACAGACGTTAAGTGCGCGCGCATGTGAAATTAGATACGTACGCATGCCACTTTTACAACAGACAAAATCTGAGAATTGTTATAGTAAATGTGTCGTTGTAATGACTTTAACACTAATTATCTTAGAAGTTTGATAGTATATGCTGCTCCTCTCTATCTGACTTTTGTGTTTCAGTGTTATTAGTCAACACAGATGTAATGAGGCACCAACAGAGATAAAAACACGAACTTTGCATGGTGTTTTGGAAATGATTCAAGTGGAATAAATTTTCGACATGTATTTATTATATTATTTTTATTGGAGGTTGATTTTAGTTCCCCTAAACAACAAAAGTAGTGAGCATAGAAATAGTGAAAACAACTTGTAATATTTATTAGCTTATTATGCATTTCTCAACGAATGTTATATTTGTAAGGGGGCGCCACTCTTAATGTTTCATTATTATTTCAAGTATACATTTTATATTAATAGGGTGCTCGCCTCGCAATCTGTGGGTCGCGGGTTCGAATCCCTGTCAAACCAAACACGTTCGCTCTTTTAGCCTTGGGGACGTTATAATGTAACAATCAATCCCACAGTTCGTTGGTAAAAGAGAAGCCCAAGAGTTGGCGGTTGGTGGAAATGACTACCTGCCTTTTCTCTGGTCTTAAATCACTAAATTAGAGACGGCTAGCGCAGATAGCTCTTGTGTAGTTTTGCGAGAAATTCAAAAGAAACAAACAAGACGATACTGTCTGGAAGATTGTTTTATATCTTGTTCACAAAGTCTGTTTTGTAAAAGACAGGTGTATTTCTCTTGAAGGATTTAGGTGCAGCTGTGACACGTTAAGCGCCAAAGAAAAGTTCTCCGTGTTTTCTTCACATGTAGGTGGCTCTGATTGTAGCTTCTTAATATAAAGTTAAAAATGATATTTCTTCTGAAAGTAAACACTTCTGAGGGGAAGTTTCGTCACGTGTATAATTAGAATTCACGTGAAAAGTGTGAGTATTTAAAGCTAATTGGACAAACCTACTTAAACCAATATTGATTTTGAATTACAACGGTTTTTTAAAGTATAAACGAGTTAAACAGTGGTTTATCGACTTCATAAATACTATACTGCCTTGATTTTATTGTTGTTGTTTAAATACACTGAACTATATTGTTGTTTAAATACACTGAACTGTATTGTTGTTTAAATACACTGATATATATTGTTGTTTAAATACACTGAACTATATTGTTGTTTAAATACACTGAACAATATTGTTGTTTAAATACACTGAACTGTATTGTTTAAATACACTGAACTATATTGTTGTTTAAATACACTGAACTGTATTGTTGTTTAAATACACTGAACTGTGTTGTTGTTTAAATACACTGAACTGTATTGTTTAAATACACTGAAATATATTGTTGTTTAAATACACTGAACTGTTTTGTTGTTTAAATACACTGAACTGTTTTATTTTTAAATACACTGAACTGTATTGTTGTTTAAATACACTGAACTATATTCCGATTCAATGAAATTGGAAGGATGACGTAATCTACACTACATGTACTGCTGGCCAAAATCTTAATGCTAATGAACGCAAAGAAAAAATATGCATTTTACGTTGTTAGACTCAACCACTTATATGAGTAGAGCTTTGAAAGATGAAAATAAGAAAAGGGAAAATAAAAATAAAAAACTTTTTTAGCATTTAATAGGGAAAATGTGAACACTATGAAATTAGCCTAAATTCTAGCTGGTCGAAAGTTTAAGACCATACTGAAACGAAGCGTTAATCGGTAAACACGTAACGAAATTTTGTCATTTGTGTTCAAGCATTAGCGTTGTCAACATCTCCCACTGACATCTCCTGTGTTACATTGGGTTAAAACATGGCAAAGGCTAAAGAGTTGACAGTTTGAACGTGGCAGAATTGTCGAGCTGCAAAAGCAAAGTCTCTCTCAACGTGCCATCGCTGGTGAGATTGAGCGTAGTTAAACTGCTGTTGCAAATTTCTTAAAAGACCCTGATGGATACGGAACGAGAATTTCAAGTGGTTGGCCCAAAGAAATTTCGCCGTGGTTGAGCAGGAGGATTCGACGGATTGTCCAGCTAAACACCAGCCGATCATCGAACCAGATTAAGGCCCTTACGGACGCAGAATGCAGCTCAAGAACAATAAGACGGCATCTACGAGAGAAAGGCTTTAAAAACCGTAAACGTCTTCAAAGGCCACGCCTCCTTCCACACCACGAAACAGCTCGGTTAAACTTTGCTGAGAAGTACCAAACACGGGACGTAGAAAAGTAGACGAAGGTTTTGTTCTTTGATGAGACAAAATTTAACCTGGATGGTCCAGATGGCTTCCAACGTTACTGGCACGATAAGGATATCCTATCGGAGACATTTTCTACATGACACAGTGGAAGAGGTTCCATCATGATCTGGGATGCTTTCTCCTTCCATGGAACAATGGAGCTTCAGGTTATACAGGGACGTCAAACAGCAGCTGGCTACATTGGCATGTTGGAGAGAGCATCCTTATTGACTGAAGGCCCTCGCTTGTGTGGAAATAACCGGATCTTTCAGCAGGACAACGCTGCAATCCACAATGCCCGCAGGACAAAGGACTTTTTCATGGCGAATAACGTGATTCTTTTGGACCATCCAGCGTGTTCGCCCGAACTGAACCCCATTGAAAATATTTGGGTGTGGATGGCAAGGGAAGTCTACAGAAATGGACGTCAATTCCAAACAGTGCATTATCTTCGTGAAGTCATCTTCACCACTTGGAATAACATTCCAGCCAGTCTTCTGCAAACGCTTATATCGACCATGCCAAAGCGAATGTTGGACGTTATTTGCAATAGCGGCCGTGCAACTCATTACTGAGACCTCTTGTTGGGCATTTCCTACCCTGTTTAGGACTTCTTTTTGGTATGGTCTTAAACTTTTGACCAGCTAGTATTTAGGCTAATATTATAGTGTCACATTTTCCCTATTAAATGCTAACAAAGTTTTTATTTTTATTTTCCCTTTTCTTGTTTTCATCTTTAGAAGCTCTACTCAAATAAGTGGTTGAGTCTAACAACGCAAAATGCATATTTTTTTATGGTCACTGGCCTTAAAATTTTGGCCAGCAGTATATTTATACATGATTATCACACTGTATTTTTAAATTGCTGAATACTTTTAGTTAAACAAACTGGTAACAAATAGTCTCTTATTACACTTAACTTCAATCTGAGAGTCGCGAGTTCGAATTCTCGTTCTTCCAAACAAGCTCACACTTTTAGCCGTTGGATCATTATAAGTGCTGGTCAATCCCACTATTAGTTGGTAAAAAGAGTAGCCCAAGAGTTGGCGGTGAGTGGTGATGACTAGCTGCTTTCCCTCTAGTCTTACACTGCTAAATTAGGGTCGGCTAGTGCAGATAGTCCTCGTGTAGCTTTGCGCGAAATTCATAAAGAAATAAACAAATACACTCAACTTAAAGATTGGTTTGATAATTAATATTTCCATTGTTTAATTTTCGTAATTTGGGAGCAACTGGTAGGAAGTGCCTTAGTGTGGTTTAATCCGTTAAAGGAGATTTAAAACAACTTAAATTCAATTTATTGTATTTTATACATAATTCAATGAACCTTCTTTGTATAAATAGTTTAAAACCAGGAAGGTGAACCATCTTGAACGTATCGTATATCAATCACTGATACCAGTAGGTCGCCTTTGAGTATCGGTAGGGAGTTAAGAGTGTGTTAGGTTTTCATTAGAACTATTTCATAACTGCAATCGAAGACGGTAACAATTTCTAATTCGACTAAATTAAACAAACCCACTGATATGTATGGAATGAAGGCTAACACCATCTTCACTCATTCACTAGCACGTGCATGTAAGCGTCACAGCAACAACAAAATAATGAGTACAAATGTATTATATAATTAATTATTATTTTTAAAATTTGTTTAAGTTTATTAAAAATAATTACTCTTAACTATCAGGTCACTGGAACATAAAGATTTTAATAACATTCGACAATGTTCACAACACACTGGAAAACGCAGATTTTTAATAATATTCAGCAATGCTGACGTCACATGGGAAAAGAAGTGAATTTTTAAATGTTCTACACAAACTATGGTTTGCTTTGTTGAGAGTAGAGTTTCCAAATTCCACAATGGGTCACAAAATTATTCGTTTTCGTTCTTTGCGTTGCAAACATATATATACATCAGGTCATCCTTTAAGTAATGCCCGATTTTAGGTTCAGAAAAAGAGAAAGGATTTCAAACACTTATAAGGTTATTTAATCAACAATGTATGTTTCATTATTATTAATTATTTGTTTGTAATACCACATGTACAAGTGATTTTGTGTTTGTTCTGCCACATGTACAAGTTCTACTGTTTTAAAGATTTCGTGTTTGTTCTACCACATGTACAAGTTTCACTGTCTAACAGATTTCGTGTTTGTTCTACCACATGTACAAGTTTCACTGTCTTAAAGATTTCGTGTTTGTTCTACCACATATACAAGTTTCACTGTCTAACAGATTTCGTGTTTGTTCTACCACATATACAAGTTTCACTGTCTAACAGATTTCGTGTTTGTTCTACCACATGTACAAGTTTCACTGTCTAACAGATTTCGTGTTTGTTCTACCACATGTACAAGTTTCACTGTCTAACAGATTTCGTGTTTGTTCTACCACATATACAAGTTTCACTGTCTTAAAGATTTCGTGTTTGTTCTACCACATGTACAAGTTTCACTGTCTAACAGATTTCGTGTTTGTTCTACCACATGTACAAGTTTCACTGTCTAACAGATTTCGTGTTTGTTCTACCACATGTACAAGTTTCACTGTCTAACAGATTTCGTGTTTGTTCTACCACATATACAAGTTTCACTGTCTAACAGATTTCGTGTTTGTTCTACCACATATACAAGTTTCACTGTCTTAAAGATTTCGTGTTTGTTCTACCACATATACAAGTTTCACTGTCTTAAAGATTTCGTGTTTGTTCTACCACATATACAAGTTTCACTGTCTTAAAGATTTCGTGTTTGTTCTACCACATATACAAGTTTCACTGTCTAACAGATTTCGTGTTTGTTCTACCACATATACAAGTTTCACTGTCTTAAAGATTTCGTGTTTGTTCTACCACATATACAAGTTTCACTGTCTAACAGATTTCGTGTTTGTTCTACCACATGTACAAGTTTCACTGTCTTAAAGATTTCGTGTTTGTTCTACCACATATACAAGTTTCACTGTCTTAAAGATTTCGTGTTTGTTCTACCACATGTACAAGTTTCACTGTCTTAAAGATTTCGTGTTTGTTCTACCACATGTACAAGTTTCACTGTCTAACAGATTTCGTGTTTGTTCTACCACATGTACAAGTTTCACTGTCTAACAGATTTCGTGTTTGTTCTACCACATGTACAAGTTTCGATGTTTCCATGCTGCACGATATGCAGCTCAGAAGCTAAGTGTTACTCCAAGTTTGAAGTAATTTATTTAAACAAATGTTGTATCAGTTTCTTTACTCCTTCTCGGACGTGATAATCTCTTCATATGTTTCGTTGTTTATACTAGATAATCCATTGTAGATTCTACGAATGGTATCAGTGCGTGAACCGTTTAATACAAATACAAGAGACTTAGTAGTGGATACACATAAAGTACGTTCCTAAGAACCGTCACAACAGAAATAAAATAAATGTATTTAAAACGTGTCTCCTAGGTAACACGTAAATTGAAGGTACGTTTTGGTTCTTTACGAGTTACTTTTAGTAACGATGTATGGAAACCATCACGCATATTCATACTGGAAAAAAGTAGTGTTTAATACACGTGTAACCCGTTAACCTGCTGTATTGAGAGACTGTAGCTCTTATTATCCTGGGATTTACTTTTAATAGTCCCCGAAATGTCAGGCCCGAGATCTATTGGTTCTTTTACGTATGGGTTGCCACTGGTTATATTGTCGTGTCCACACGCGCACGTGAGCACGAACGTGACACATTCACATAATGGATATTGTTAAATTCACAGTAAAAGCTTGATTGCTAGTCAGATTTTGTCGCTTTCTGTCTATTCGAATGTTTGCCAGTAATAAATATGTTACAACACACTGATATTAGGATATAAGTAAAGTCGGATATTATCAGAAACATACCAATCGATATATATTGACGTTCTAAAAAAAATAAGGAAAATACTACGTTATCTGCTTTCTGCTCAACTGAGATCATACTCATTTAACAAGTTTTAGTAGATTGCATAGAGAGAACCTTCATGCCCGACATGGCAGTGTGGGTTAAGGCATTCGAATCGTAATATGAGGGTCTCTAGTGATCCTTAATTTAGCAGTGAAAAAACAGAGAGAAGGCAGCCAGTTATTACCACCCACCGCCAAATCTTGGGCTACTCTTTTACTAACGAATATTGGGGTTGACCGTCACATTATAATGCCCCCATGGCTGAAAGGGCGAACATGTTTGATGTGACGGGGATTCGAACCCGTGGACTTCAGATTACAAGTCGAGTGCTTTTACCACCTGGCCATGCCAGGCCTATCTGTACTGAAAACATTCAACGCTAAAGAACACAGCTTTTCAAAGATAATTTCTGGTCGAATTATACAGTTGTTTGTAAAGAAATATTCTACCAAATTCAAAGCACTAGTGACAATCATTCTACTTTTATGCCATCTTTCTGATATTACTTTGAAACATCTCAAAACTAAACCCAAAATTACCTGTAACTTTGTGTTCGAATTTTTTTTCGTCGATTTTATTTACGATTGTACTAAACATAATTTTTTGTATAAAGGTTTGAAGTTGTTGTAGAGATTTGTTTGAGGATTAGTAATGCAGAAAGTCGGGAAAACACAAGTATTATAAAATAAGTCCTCTAAGTATATGGTTTGTGTACATTTTATGCGACAAATACACTTGTCATTTCCCATTTGAGACTCAACTACTTTACAGAAAGAGCAGTATGGCCACGTGGTTAAGGCGCTCGATCCGTAATCCGAGGGTCACGGGTTCGAATCCCCGTTACACCAAACATACTCGCCCTTTCAGCCATGGGGCGTTATAAAGTTACGGTCAATCCCACTATTCGTTGGTAAAAGAGTAGCCCAAGAGTTGGCGGTGAGTGGTGATGACTAGCTGCCTTCCCTCTAGCCTTACACCGCAAAATTAGGGCTGGATAGCGCAGAAAGTCTTTGCGTAGCTTTGCGCGAAATTAAAAACAAACAAAAACACATTATTTACAAAAACGAGGAATCTTCGTTTGTGACACAAACACTTTAACAAACCTTCCTGTAAAATCAACGTGAGAAACATGATTTCTCTCTTATGAATTAAGAGTCAAGTACCTGAAAATCCAAGAGAAAATTTATTTATTTTGAACTCACGAAAACATTTTATTTTTTTAGGATTGTTAAAATATTTCAGTTGAAGATTTTCGTAAATCGCTTTAAAAAGTACTTGTTTCACTTACAAACAGCTTAAAAAATAAACTACCCGATACAATTTTACTCTATTTCTTACTTTTTTTAACATTTAAAATTGAAAGCAATTTATTTTCTTTGTTTAGAAATTCAGCACCCTCTAACGGCGTGTATATTGTAGAACATTGACTTGTTCTTGAAAACTGGGAGATAAGATAATATACTTGTTGAGCCAAGCCCTCACCAACGCTGTTAATGTCAGCCAATCCCACTACCGTAATTTCCGCGTTGTATATAGGAACCTGTGTACAATGATATAGTGTCTTGTTTTGTACAGACTGGCTGGGTGTTTTGTTGAACAGGAATCGGAAGGTAATTACTTCCAGTGAAAAGGCAAACTATATTGTTCAAGAATGTACGCACCTAGAATGAAACCCAGGAATTTAGTTGCTACCAATACGACCTTACACAGTATTGTTTTAACCCTCGCTGGTAAACTCACCTTATGATTCTGCTGCTATGTTGTTCCTTTTGTTTTTTCTACTTCAGAGAAAATAAATTACATAAGAAACAAGGTATATTTGTTAAATAGAACACATGTAGGAATATGGTTTTAAAAAAGTACTATTATTTACAGTAACGTTTAATATTTTATTTATTTTCCTAAAACTGGTTTAACCTGTACCTCTACTAAGTGACCTTGCTTCATATCATATCTGTAATGAGGGTTTCTGATAATAGCGCCATCTTTTAATAATTGAAAATCATGGATATTTATATATTAGGGTTATTACACGGCTGTGTCTTCAAAGAAGCAAATATATATATGCGTATTCATAATTTTTTTGTTTTATCTAGACTTAGGAATTCTCCATTGCTTGTTTCTGCTGCGGTATGTAATGGTTACAGAACTCACGAATGATATTTCGACTGAAGGTTAAAAATATGATATAAAACGTTGTTTTCAATTCACGTCAACAGTGTTGCTTAAAAGTGTGAAAAGTTTCAGACACCTCGAAAATTACACCATGTGCCGTAATGAATGATTTAAGAACAGGGAAACAGTGCGTAAAACGTGCGTCAAAACATGAATAAAATTTCAGTTATAGGACAAGCATACAAAACATTATTTTCCATTAGCTCTTTCGTAATTTCGCAACAGCCCCTAAGTTAAAAATAATTTGAGAAAAGTAATAACGATAATTCATCATTAAAATATAGACGTTTGATAATTAACTAATTAAAAACAAAATCGAAGTTAAAAGTGTATTACTATAACTTTTTTAGCAAGCAAATGTTTATAGCTAGAGAATAGCCTTATTCGTTAGAAAATATAATTAGGCTTAAAGTTTCTGTTACATGTAACACCGACCATTCAACATGTATCTAATAAGGTGTTAACTATGTGGTATTAAATCTGAATTACATCACAGCCAAGAACATGACACCAAATCTTTAAAATGCCCCTAATCAGGTATTAATATTATGTGGTGTCAAACCTGAATTACAACACACCTAACAACATGACGTCAGATATTTAAGATGCACCTAACGAGGTATTAACGTTATGTGGTGTCAAACCTGAATTACAAAACATCGAAGAATGTGACATTGAACATTTAAGATGCATCTAAATTACACCACACCCAAAAATGTGACACTAGACAATTAAAACACACCTATGATGCACCTAATGACACACTGACGTTATGACAAGCTTGTATTACACCTCCCATCCCAAGAACGTGACGTAAAACATTCAGATGCACCTAATGAGATGTTAACTATATAATTCAAGCCTGAATTACACCACACACAAAGATGTGACACCAAGAAATGTAACATGCACCGACTTTTAAAACACCATATCACAGTAACAACAAAGACAGGATAAGAACGTTGACAGAAGAACGTAGTGAGTTTTCTCTGTTGTGTACTTTCAGTTCTGAGCTGTTGTAAGTCATTATACATGCTACTTTCCAGGCAGCTGGTCGGAACATTTATGGAGTAGTGTTAAATGATTTATGGATCAGCTGTAGGGCTGGAAGGACAAACATTTATATACTTACAGTGCAGGTAGCAACTAACAACCGCAGAAGACACGCACATTCACTAAATGAGTGGAACCATTGGTACAGCACGTCGATCGGCCGGAAATTCTAACTCTTGGGATGACCTGTGACGCCCTCCCCACCATCACTCAGCAAAAGACGGAAGAAAAAAAAAATGGAACAGGATAAGGGGTCGTTTACTTACACTGACACGTGAACTCTCAATGGAATGTTTCATATCCAGGTCCAACCCGATTGTTTTTTGTTCCAGTAAAAACTATTTTCTCATTTAAATTTGCTCTTTATGCCTCTATAAAACGGACTTCTGACGGGAAACGCTCAAATATCACGTGATTGACTTTTTCGTGGCAGGTGCTCTTCTCGGATATTCTAATTAAATACGTTTTCTTATCAATTTAAATGGCGAGGCTGCTGAAATGTTCACACTTGCAATACTCTCACGCGAAAAAACAAACAAACAAACAAACAAACAAACAAACAAGTTACCTGTCTTAAAATTCAAAATTTTAGGATATTAAATATTAAAATTTGATATTCCATAGAAACAGTAACGTTACGATAGGCTTAACGATAAAACGGCGGAACTGCATTTGACGTCATGTGTTGCTGTTTAGTGGATGAAGACTTTTAATTCGCAAAAAATGTTGCACGTATCCACTAAGTTTTAGTTTATCTTCAGTTTGATCAGAGTGTGAATCTGAGGATTCGTGGTTCAAGACCTGTTGCCGCGAAAACGCACTCCGTAATTTGGGTGTGTTATAATAATGATGGTCAAGTTAGTAGTAGGTGCTTTTTATTAGTTCATATTCAAGTAATGCATTTAAGCGCAGATAAACAAAACACCGTGTTTTTAAAATCTAATATTTAATAACACATTTCTATTTGAACAGTAAAAAATATATACAGGTCTATGCCTTAAGCGATCCGTTTATTTAATAGATTTTAGTTTAGTGGAGTTATCATTTTATAGAGAAGTCACTACAATCGATGTCAAAATTATAATAGCCTTTACATTTTGCGGGTTATGAGATCTGACGTACTTGATTAAGATATACACTCGCGACTGTAAACGCTTCCCGAAAATTAGTTCTGTGATATTTCTTGGCATGAAACTTGCTTTCTTAATGTTTCATGGCTAGAAATGTGTTTTCATGAAGTTTCTCGTATCAAAACTTGTTTTTATAACACTCCTCTGCCAAGAACGTGTTTACGTGATGTTTGTTGTCTTGGAAATTGTTTTGATATTATTTCATAGAAAGCTGTTTTTAAAACTTTTATGTTAAAAGATGCGTTTTTGTATTATTTTCTGGCTTATATGATGGCGAACGAGGCACACCTCCATGTTTGTAAATACAATAATATTGTTAACAGCTCTTGCTGTAATATTATGACGACAAACGAGACATACCTTCATACTTGTGAATACAATAATATTGTTAACAGCTCTTGCTGTAATATTATGACGACAAACGAGGCACACCTCCATGTTTGTAAATACAATAATATTGTTAACAGCTCTTGCTGTAATATTATGACGACAAACGAGGCACACCTCCATGTTTGTAAATACAATAATATTGCTAAAGCTCTTGCTGTAATATTATGACGACAAACACACCTCCATGTTTGTAAATACAATAATATTGTTAACAGCTCTTGCTGTAATATTATGACGACAAACGAGGCACACTTCAATGTTTGTAAATACAATAATATTGCTAACAGTTCTTGCTGTAATATTATGACGACAAACGAGGCACACCTCCATGTTTGTAAATACAATAATATTGTTAACAGCTTTTGCTGTAATATTATGACGACAAACGAGGCACACCTCCATGTTTGTAAATACAATAATATTGTTAACAGTTCTTGCTGTAATATTATGACGACAAACGAGGCACACCTCCATGTTTGTAAATACAATAATATTGTTAACAGCTTTTGCTGTAATATTATGACGACAAACGAGGCACATCTCCATGTTTGTAAATACAATAATATTGTTAACAGTTCTTGCTGTAATATTATGACGACAAACGAGGCACACCTCCATGTTTGTAAATACAATAATATTGTTAACAGTTCTTGCTGTAATATTATGAGTAACGTGGCATACTTCTGCACTCGTAAATATAGCAATATTGTTTACAATCTAATGGTTAATTATCAAGTTTTCACGTCAGTGAAAGTAAAAATAAAACAGGAATATTATTGTGAGACGGAGTTTTGTTTTTGTAAGACCAGCTGTCTTGAAGTAACAGAACGTGATCGAAGTTTAAGACTTTTAGTGAAGAAAAGCAGACTGCTGTAGTTTGGGTTTAGTAAACACATTTATTGATATATCATTAATAAATGATGTATAATCATAACTATTGAAACCTGGGTCAGAACCGCCCCCTTCAAAAACAAAACAACAACCGAGGTATGTGATTGAAATTGTTTTCAAAAAATATCTTATTAAGTCACGTAATACATATGTATAATTCTTTTAAACCACATCTGTAATACTCATATGCTTGTAGACATATGACACACTAACGAATACATATCACATATGTGTAATAGTTGCAGATAATACACATAACACACTTATAATACATACATATAATAAATATAACAAGGTGCCTGTATTTACTGTGTGGTTAGAACTTCTGTCATGCTGAAGGTGATTCGTATTCCTAATGGAATACCATGATGGATGAGCATCTGCCTGGACCTGTCTTTAGTCAGGCTACTATCAATTTTATATCAACTAAGATACAGCTCCAGACTTCTTGTTGACTTTTTTTCGAAATATTTAAACATAGGTTAATCTGCAAAGGGCACAAATCCACAGTTTTATCTTTTTTAACCGTTTGGTTTGGTTACCACTGTTTTTTAGTCGTTTTGATTTGGTTATCTGTCTTTATGGCCAATGTCTGAACTTTTTGATTGGGTCACAACCGATTTGAATGAACACCCTTTTTTATAGATACTGTGCTAAAGTGTTTGTAACTGTTCTCGAGGGAAATTAACACTTGCGTTAAATGAAAGTTTGTTGACAAGGTCAGCACTCAACTATAGTTGAATACGTCATACCTGAGATACGTATTTCGTTTAGTCTGGGGTTTTCTAACTCGACAACTGCTGTTATTAACAATGTTAGTTTCAGACTATCCTCAGACGCTTGCATATAGCTCGTGCTGAAACATCGAGTCTTGCTTCAAGACTTTGTATGAAGAGTCTTTATCAGCCAAAACTGATTTATAGACGCTTTTCATGTGATATTTCGTTCTTGGGCGCCATGACTGTAACACTCTACTACTAGTACTTTCACTACTGGGCATAGTACGACTTTCTGTATTTTGACATAAACGGATGAAACTAATCATCTTATAAGTTATGAACCCTTGATTTTTTTATTTTTATACAATAAAGGGATAACATTCTTGTAGCTTTTGTCGTGTGTACTCTCTGCCTTTTCCATAAATGTTTGCAATGCTGTATATAACGAATGCATAATTTTCTTTACACGAAAAGTTTTTAAATGCAAAATAAAATCAGTTCTTCTGTATCACGTGTTCAATCCGAAAATGTTTTCCTTTAATTCATCAACATATTTGATCCTTCCATACGTCCAGTATACTGGCTTACCGTTCCAGGTCTAAATGATCATAAGTTAATTTCTGACTTTTATGTTAAAAACCCTCAATGGAAGGAGGCGTTGGACAGCCACCGTTACCAGCAAGACAAAACAAACGTTTGTTTGTGCATAACCTCGCCTCAATCACAGAGGTTAAACGTGACTCTTTTTATAGTTGGCCTATATCACCAGAATAGATGTCATGGTAGGTAGGTATCGATACATTATAGTACCTCTACTAAAAAGAAATGTAAAAACCAGTTTCTTAAACACGAAACTGTCGGTCTTTAAAGCACGTTTCTAGTGGGGCGTCCTCACGATTAGACCTAGACCCTACAAAACGTAATGGTGGCGATATCCCCTATTAGTAGAATTGTCCTCAATAAACAAAAAACTCTATAAAGGAATGTCTATTTTGAGTCCAATCTTATGTTACGTAGATGCTTTAACCTTACACGAAGTACTGGACCTGAGTTTATCTTGCTTGATTTCTTATTGAAGTTTACTAAAGACCTTAGACCAAATATGACTGTAGATCTGTTTCGGTTAATTTGTGGTCTTAGTAATTTTCTGGGGTGCCTATCATCAGTCTTTGTACTTGTCTGCTTTTTATTTATCCGCCTGTCTGTCTGAATTGATGTCAACGTGCCTGTCGATTTGTCTCGACATCTACTTGTCTTACATTTTGGGTATCTACCTGTCCGTCTGACTCTCTAATTGTCTCTGTCTGCCAGTCAGAGTTAACTTTTGTATGTTATATTGGTCTTACATGGAAAATCACGTGTTAGGACAGCGTATTTTGAATCCATAGCAAAACGAAACTCGCTATTAAAACAGCCTCAAAACGCGTTATGACACTTATACTGATTGTTGTTTGGTAGTGAATTAACAAATGATTGTTTGTTCGCTTCGAAATTTTCACACAAATCGACACAGGAGTTGTCTGCTTTATCCGTTTCTAATTTTGAACTGTTAGGCTAGTTTAAGGGCAGCTAGTCAACAGGATTCGCTGTCGACCGTTAGATAACTCTTGTCTGATCGAATAATGGAATATGTCCATTACTCTTATAACGCGTTCTTGTGGTAAAGGGACGGAAATAATGAAACTTTAGATACACAGTCCAGGAAAACTAACCTTCAGTCTGCGCATTACCAGTGTTCTGGACGGAGAATATACGTTAGTAACACTAACTTTTATTAAAAGATATGAATTTGTAAATGTTTCTTTAAGTAAACTATTTAAACGTATGGAAATTGAAACATAGGTTGTTACCACATTCCTCTCTTCTTTGTTTTAAATTATAACTCCGTTTCTGAATGGTTAGATAGTTTAACATCAACAATTATTGTCTGAGCAGATTGAGTGAGTGTTGTAGTAAGAAATTCCATAAACGAGCTGTCCACTTCTTCGAGAGCAAAACCACATTGGGCTATCTGCTGTGCCCACTGCGAAGAACTAAACCTAGAGTCTGTAAACTTACCGCCGTTCAATCGGGGGACCTTTGAAGAAATAATAATACGTAAAGGATTGTAAAACTCAGAACGTTATATTGTTCCCTCTGGTAACAGTTGCACTGCAGCGCCCTCTATAACTAGGCCACGTAAACTTTTTTGGGATTGTCTAAGGATAAGCCAAGAAACATGTTATAATGCAATTATTGACCTGTTGGAATATCGTTTTTAACTTAGCTCACCTGTGACATGTAAGCGTTTTCATGAAATCTAGTCAAACGTATAAGTTCCATATGCTGAACTTTGACTAAAAACTGTTCTGATGAAATTACATAAACAGTTGTACTTAAAAAAGTACTACATAAACAAGTAGCTTAGAAAACTGTGAGCAACAAGCAGGATACCCATCGTCATCACGTTCATGGGTAATAAGAAATATCGTTGTCTGTTGTTATCTCGTTCATGGATAATAAGAAATATTGTTAGCTATTGTTATCACGTTCATGGGTAACACGAAATATCATTGTCTATCGTTATTATTTTCATAAGTAATAACAAATATTATTGTCCATTTGTTATCACGTTTACGAGTCTTAAGAAATATCGTTTCCCATTGTTATCATATCATGGGTAAAATTGATAATCACTGACATTGTTATCCATCGTAAGCTTTACGGTTTTACTTTCAAACAAACTCTTAGTATTGTTTATCTGGTATTTTTTTCTATTATAAAGTTTAACACTAGCTTCTAGCCAATGCAAGCTACCTACCGCAATTTAAAGCATAAATAATTAAACAAACTGTTTAAACTATTGTACTTTTAATGATTAGAACGCATAGTTTCAACAGTTATCTCACTTTTAACGACAATTTCGGCCGTAAACCCAATAATATCGTACGAGGTTCAGCCAACCCAAATAACGTAGTCCGAAATCCATATACCGAGAAAGCAATATTAAAAACATAAAAGTTAAAAAAAAGAGTAGAATAGTGCGTCAAACTTCTTACATACGCCATTTCTCTTTATGTTTAGAAGGTACTTATTCAGTAAATATGACATACATATGTTTCTTATAACTGTAGCATTCTTATATACAGTTTTTGAGAAAAACTTCAAGTAGACAGACAAGCTTTTTATATTCATTTAGTGTAATTATTAATTCATATATCAGCATAAATGTTGTTTTTACGTCATTATTCTAAATTACTTTTAGCAATAATATGTTTAAAAACAACTGTTTTTACACACACGTCTAGTTAAGGTATTTGTTCAATACACGAGGAAGATATAGAAAGGTTATATCCGAGCATCAACCCCCCAATGTCACTTCCCACGGGTTTTAAGGGTACACGCAAGGTTTTATGACTGTCTGTCCTGCGATTCAGCAGTTATAAAAGGACATAATACACGAGGAAAATATAGAGGTATAGAGGGTGTTCAGGTTCGAACCAATGCACTTTACATTATTTTCCAGAGAACCCTAAGATTACATGCTAGGTTTAATAAAAACTGGTCTAATTTTTGGCCAGTTATAAGCTAACACACACAAACATTCCCATGTCAGAAGATGGTTTACAGTTGTTCCTGAACGTATTAGAACGTCATCAGTATACGTGTTATTTATCTTGGAGCAACAAGTGATGTTATATATACCAAAGAGACTATGGGGAACACGCAAGAACTGTTGATCAGATAGCGCTATCTGGTCAGTGTGGATAAAATCCATTTTAGAAATGACCTACGTTTTTGGATTTACATAATAGACAGCTGAGTGAAGCTATCCAGTTCTCAGCAGCTCTTCATTTTCTTAAAATAATCACAATTCATAGAACAACAATTATTTTTATACCGTACTCAAAACGAGACTGTTTCCAGTCTCAAGATATAAACAACATACTGTTTAGGATAAAAACAAATAAACAGAAATCGATAGACTGAAGCTGTTTTGTACACCCTACGTTTCAACGTATGGTACTCCTGGTGATGACGCAATAAAAACACAATCTTTGTTCCATAAAATGTGGTTTTTGTTTATTTTACCCTGGACAGTAAGTTATTTATATGTTGAGACAGGAAACAGTCTCGTTTTAAGTGTCAATAAATTTTAATAAGTCTTCATTCTATTGGTTGTCTCACTTGTTTTCTGGTTATGGGGATATTGTAAAGTGGATTTATACGGTACAACACTGATGAACTTTGCTACAAAATGCCAATTAATAACATGTAGCCACGTTCATTATGAGCAGATAGCGACCTCTAGTGAGCATTTATATTTACTACAGATTAATTTGGCCCGTGGTGATTTTGATGTATCAATCAATAATTTTTTTTTGAAGAACAAGAACAGTATTTATCAAATTGTGTTCGACATACAGTATGGTGGCCCCGACATGGCCAGGTGGTTAAGACGCTCGACTCGTATTCTGAGGGTCACGGATTCGAATCCCCGTCGCACCAAACATGCTCGTGGGGGTGTTATAATTTTACGGTCAATCCCACTATTCGTTGGTAAAGAGTTGGCGGTGGGAAGTGATGACTAGTTGCCTTCCCTCTAGTTTTACACTATTAAATCATGGACGACTAGCGCAGATGGCTCTCGTGTAGCTTTGCGCGATATTCAAAACAAACACACAATTCAAGTATCCTTTTGTAAATAATGAACAATAATGTTTTTTTTTTTATATTACTGTCAGCTTGTTTTGTTTAAGATGGAAGTTTGTAGAATTACGACAACAGTAGTCACCTATTTTTGTTTTGGTTTAAATTTCGCGCAAAGCTACACGAGGGATATTTGCGCTAGTCGCCCCTAATTTAGCAGTGTAAGGCTAGAGGGAAGGTAGCTAGTCATCACCACCATCAGCCAACTTTTGGGCTACTCTTTTACCAACGAATAGTGGGATTGACCGTCACATTATAATATCCTTTACGGTTAAAAAGGCGAGCATGTTTGTTGTGACGGGGATTCGAGTGCCTTAACCGCTTGCCCATGCCGGACCGTTTATTTTGGAAGACAAATGTTTCAAAACAGTTCCTTGACCCAAATAAAAATGATTTTATTGATGTAAGATTATAAATAGCTGTATCTGAAGCATTTTCTGGAATATATCAGATATGAGAAAACGAATAACTTATTTTTACATCATTAAACGCTCATACCTAACTACTATAGTGCACTTGTGTTTTAACATTGAGTTTCGTTCACTGTTATTTTTAACTAACTTATGTTTTAACATTGAGTTTCGTTCACTGTTATTTTTAACTAACTTGTGTTTTAACATTGAATTCCGTGCACTGTTATTTTTAACTAACTTGTGTTTTAACATTGAGTTTCGTTCACTGTTATTTTTAACTAACTTATGTTTTAACATTGAGTTTCGTTCACTGTTATTTTTAACTAACTTGTGTTTTAACATTGTATTCCGTGCACTGTTATTTTTAACTAACTTGTGTTTTAACATTGAATTCCGTGCACTGTTATTTTTAACTAACTTGTGTTTTAACATCGAGTTTCGTTCACTGTTATTTTTAACTAACTTATGTTTTAACATTGAATTCCGTGCACTGTTATTTTTAACTAAATTGTGTTTTAACATTGAATTCCGTGCACTCTCGTTTTTAACTAACTTGTGTTTTAACATTGAATTCTGTGTAGTGTTATTTTTAACTAACTTGTGTTTTAACATTGAATTCTGTGTACTGTTATTTTTAACTAACTTGTGTTTTAACATTGAATTCCGTGCACTGTTATTTTTAACTAACTTGTGTTTTAACATTGAATTCCGTGCACTGTTATTTTTAACTAACTTGTGTTTTAACATTGAATTCCGTGCACTGTTATTTTTAACTAAATTGTGTTTTAACATTGAATTCCGTGCACTCACGTTTTTAACTAACTTGTGTTTTAACATTGAATTCCGTGCACTGTTATTTTTAACTAACTTGTGTTTTAACTTATATGCAAAAACGGCTCGTTCGGGTTGAGAAAATATTTTACATAGAAGAGCGAACAACGTTTCGACCTTCTTCGGTCATCGTCAGGTTCAAAGAAAGAAAGAGGTAACTGACCGGAAGCTGACCACATGTTTGAAAGGGGGGTTGTGTAACTGTGTGTCGAAATGTAGAGGGCGGTATTAGATGTTTGAATATATAATTTTATTTATATAGGTATAAAGGTGTTCCTTTATGTTGGTTTATCTTGGGTTTAAGTTGTTGTATAAGTAAGGCTTCTTTAATTTTGCGTTTGTCTATGTTTGTTTCTTTATTTAGTATTTGAGTGTTTTCTATGGTTATGTTGTGTTTATTTGACTTGCAGTGTTCGAAAACGTGTGAAGGTGACTTTTATGTTCTTTGAATCTGGTTTCCATTTTTCTACTTGTTTCTCAATATAGAAGTCGTGGCAGTTATCACATTGTATTTTATAAATAATGTTGGTGTGGTGTTTGTCAGTGTAGTTTTACATAGTATAGACCTCAGTTTTGTGCCTATTTTTGAATAAATTTGGTATTAACTGGAATGTCATATTTTGTTACTAATTTTTGCCAAATGTTGGTTATTTGTTTGCTGATGTCAGGAATATATGGTATACAGCAGTATATGGTTTCGTTTTGATTCGTAAGCTGTATTTTGTGGTCGATTTTGCTTTTGTCTAGGTGTTGCGTATAATGTTTTCTACGGTTTGTGGAAACTTATTGATGTTGATGAAGTATTGTTTTATTTTGTCTAATTCATCGTTAATTTTATTTGGTGAGCATAGTTTTATGGCTGTGTTTATTTGGTTTCTTAGATTCCGTGCACTGTTATTTTTAACTAACTTGTGTTTTAACATTGAATTCCGTGCACTGTTATTTTTAACTAACTTGTGTTTTAACATTGAATTCCGTGCACTGTTATTTTTAACTAACTTGTGTTTTAACATTGAATTCCGTGAACTGTTATTTTTAACTAACTTGTGTTTTAACATTGAATTCTGTGCACTGTTATTTTTAACTAACTTGTGTTTTAACATTGAATTCCGTGCACTGTTATTTTTAACTAACTTGTGTTTTAACATTGAGTTTCGTTCACTGTTATTTTTAACTAACTTATGTTTTAACATTGAATTCCGTGCACTGTTATTTTTAACTAAATTGTCTTTTAACATTGAATTCCGTGCACTCTCGTTTTTATCTAACTTGGGTTTTAACATTGAATTCTGTGTACTGTTATTTTTAACTAACTTGTGTTTTAACATTGAATTCCGTGAACTGTTATTTTTAACTAACTTGTGTTTTAACATTGAATTCCGTGCACTGTTATTTTTAACTAACTTGTGTTTTAACATTGAATTCCGTGCACTGTTATTTTTAACTAACTTGTGTTTTAACATTGAATTCCGTGCACTGTTATTTTTAACTAACTTGTGTTTTAACATTGAATTCCGTGAACTGTTATTTTTAACTAACTTGTGTTTTAACATTGAATTCCGTGAACTGTTATTTTTAACTAACTTGTGTTTTAACATTGAATTCCGTGCACTGTTATTTTTAACTAACTTGTGTTTTAACATTGAATTCCGTGCACTGTTATTTTTAACTATTACCCTGAATATTTAGAAGCGTGGAGTAAGATTACGCCACCTGGTTCGATTGTAATTCCGATAAATATGCTTTAAAAACTTTAACAAAGTCAGTGTAAACAACTTTACAAAACAAGAAACCCAAGCACTTTGTCTTCCTTGTATGTTGTTTTCTCAATCTTCCCCTGGGACGTCTACCTTCCTGAAATTCCCAAACCTGTTGTTTTTTAACATTATTATATTATGGTTTATCTGCTTGTTATCCCACGTGCCCTCCAGGTAACAATTGCGTAAAATAACCTAACGAACTCTAAGCTAAGCCGTTTAACTCTTAAATTACAGCGGGTGCCTGATCCCATCTGTTCCTTCCTAAATTATTTATTCACCAAACTACTTATGAGGTTATGAGTTCCTTAGGCTCTAATAATAGTATATGAATCAAAGGAAACGTAAAGAGAAGTATCTTCGATGTTGTGATTAGTTCAACTAACTGTTCACGGATTCCTGCCACCCAGTTGTTCAGCAGTAAGTTTGGGTTTTGGTTTGAATTTCGTGCAAAGCTACACGAGGGCTATCTGCGTTAACAGTCCCTAATATAGCAGTGTAAGACTAGAGGGAAGTAAGTTAGTCATTACCATCCCCCTGCCAACTTTTCGACTACTTTGTTACCAATGAACATTGGGATTAATCGTAACATTATAACGCCTCACTGCTGAAAAGGCGAGCATATTTGGTGTGATGTTGATTTGAACTAGCAAACGGCAGATTGCGAGTCGAGTGCCTTAACCACCTGGCTATGCCGAACCATTGTTCGGAATATAAAATCTGCCTAGACTATTAATCGGTTTTGTCATAGCCATCATGACGAACCTTATCAGCAGGCAACACATTCTGTCCGTAATGACTGTGGTTGATGTGTTATTTATTATATATTCTATGTACTTATTATGATTTATATGCAACTTTAAATTTAATATTCCAATAATTGTGCATGTTGTGCCTTATACAAGACATTAGATTCATTTTCAGTTTTGTGGCTTTTTTTATGTTATGGTTTAAAAAAAACTTTATACTTAGTGACTCCTGATTGTATTCATTATAGCAATAGTATAAATGTTTTTGTTGCTGTTCATATAGTACACGAACCTGTAGAAATAAATTTGTTTGCAATAAATCTGCGACCGTCAAATTACGAATCGTACGCCATAACAACTTGGTTCAGTTGGGCCCTCAGAGACAAGTCAGAGAACTTATAACATTAAAATACTGTTTTCGATACACCTGGTGGTCAAGAACAGATAGTTTATTATGTAGCTTAACTCTTAGCGTCAAGCAAGTAAAGAAAACATCCTGGCGTCACCTAGGTATTTTAGATGAAAAATGACTGATTTAAGCCGTTAGGGGGCCATTTCCTTACAGTAAATGCTTTTCAAAACACAAAGTACTGATTTTGAATGTAACATGAAGCTCACTTGTAGTGAACATAAAATCAAGTCGCTAATCTAAATTCGGTATCAAACATTCTTCTGTTAAACTATAGAGGGCTTAAATTTGTTATTAGAAACTTATTTGTTTTACAGCAAAGCCAAATGGAGCCACCTGCTGCGTTTATCGAAGTAAATCGAAACGAGGAATTTAGAATTGTTAGTCCTAACATTTACTTCCCTGGGGACATTTTAGAAAAGATATTTTTTAACAAATTTCTTTCATTGAATTGTCACTAAAACCTTTACCCATTTTTAGATACTTAGAGACTTTAATTTACCGCCGGGACCGCCTTGAAAAGGAAGTCAGGGGTGCTCGACTCGTAATCGGAAGGTTGCAGGTTCGAATCCTTGTCACACCAAACATGCTGGCCCTTTCAGCCTAGGGGGCGTTATAAGGTGACAATCAATCGAACCATTGGCTGGTAAAAGAGTAGTTTCAGAGTTAGTGGTGTGGTGTTACCTAGCGGTCTAATCTCTAGAAACACATTGCTATGACTAGTTCCCTTCTCTCTAGTCTTACACTGTTATGACTAGTTCCCTTCTCTCTAGTCTTACACTGTTATACCTAGTTGCCTTCTCTCTAGTTTTACACTGCTATGAATAGTTACCTTCTCTCTATCCTTACACTGCTATGACTAGTTGCCTTCTCTCCATTCTGACACTGCAATAACTATTTGCCTTCTCTCTATTCTTACACTGCTATGACTATTTGCCTTCTCTCTATTCTTACACTGCTATGACTATTTGACTTCTCTCTATTCTGACACTGCAATAACTAGTTGCCTTCTCTCTATTCTCATACTGTTATGAATAGTTGCCTTCTCTCTATTCTGACACTGCTATGACTAGTTGCCTTCTCTCTATTCTCATACTGCTATGAATAGTTGCCTTCAATCTAGTTTTACACTGCAATGAATAGTTACCTTCTCTCTATCCTTACACTGCTATGATTAGTTGCCTTCTCTCTATTCTCATACTGTTATGAATAGTTGCCTTCTCTCTATTCTGACACTGCAATAACTAGTTGCCTTCTCTCTATTCTCATACTGTTATGAATGGTTGCCTTCTCTCTATTCTGACACTGCTATCACTTGTTGCCTTCTCTCTATTCTTACACTGCTGTGATTGTTGCCTCTCTCTATTCTTACACTGCTATGACTGGTTCCTTCTCTCTATTCTTACACTGCTATGATTGGTTGCTTCTCTCTCTGTTTTGCACTGCTATGAATAGTTGCCTTCTCTCTATTCTTACACTGCTATGACTGGTTGCCTTCTCTCTATTCTTACACTTTACTGCTATTTGACTTCTCTCTATTCTGACACTGCACTTAACTGGTTGCCTTCTCTCTGTTCTCATACTGTTATGAATGGTTGCCTTCTCTCTATTCTGACACTGCTATGACTAGTTGCCTTCTCTCTATTCTCTACTATTTATGAATGGTTGCCTTCTCTCTATTCTTACACTGCTATAACTTGTTTGCTATTATGAATAGTTGCTTCTCTCTATTCTAACACTGCAATGTAACTTGTTCCCTTCTCTCTAGTCTTACACTGCTATGACTAGTTGCCTTCTCTCTATTCTTACACTGCTATGAATGGTTGCCTTCTCTCTATTCTCATACTGTTATGAATAGTTGCTTGGCCTCTCTCTAGTCTTTTGCCTTCTCTATTCTCTACACTGCTATGACTAGTTGCCTTCTCTCTATTCTTACACTGCTATGACTAGTTGCCTTCTCTCTATTCTTACACTGCTGGTTGGTTGTCTCTCTATTCTTACACTGCTATGACTAGTTGCCTTCTCTCTATTCTTACACTGCTATGACTAGTTGCATTGCTTATGACTGCTGTTGCCTCTCTATTCTTACACTGTTATGTTCCTTCTCTCTAGTCTTACACTGACTAGTTGCTTCTCTCTGTTTTTTACACTGCTATGTGAATAGTTGCCTTCTCTCTATTCTTACACTGCTATGACTATTTGACTTTCTCTCTGACACTGCTATAACTAGTTCTTATCTCTATTCTCACACTGCTTATGAGTTGTTTCTCTATTCTTGACACTGCTGTGACTAGTTGCCTTCTCTCTATTCTCATACTGCTATGAATAGTTGCCTTCTCTCTGGTTTTACACTGCTATGAATAGTTACCTTCTCTCTATCCTTACACTGCTATGATTAGTTGCCTTCTCTCTATTCTCATACTGTTATGAATAGTTGCCTTCTCTCTATTCTGACACTGCAATAACTAGTTGCCTTCTCTCTATTCTCATACTGTTATGAATAGTTGCCTTCTCTCTATTCTGACACTGCAATAACTTGTTCCCTTCTCTCTAGTCTTACACTGCTATGACTAGTTGCCTTCTCTCTATTCTTACACTGCTATGACTAGTTGCCTTCTCTCTATTCTCATACTGTTATGAATAGTTGCCTTCTCTCTAGTCTTACACTGCTATGAATAGTTGCCTTCTCTCTATCCTTACACTGTTATGACTGGTTGCCTTCTCTCTATTCTTACACTGCTATCACTGGTTGCCTTCTCTCTATTCTTACACTGCTATGACTAGTTGCCTCTCTCTGTTCTCATACTGTTATGACTAGTTGCCTTCTCTCTATTCTTACACTGCTATGACTAGTTGCCTTCTCTCTATTCTTACACTGTTATGACTAGTTGCCTTCTCTCTATTCTTACACTGTTGTGACTAGTTGCCTTCTCTCTATTCTTACACTGTTATGACTAGTTGCTTCTCTCTATTCTTGCACTGTTTATGAATAGTTGCCTTCTCTCTATTCTTACACTGCTGTGACTATTTGGTTTCTCTCTCTGTTCTGACACTGCTATGACTATTTGCCTCTCTCTATTTTACACTGCTATGACTCTTTGTCTTCTCTATTCTTACACTGCTGTGAGATAGTTGCCTTCTCTCTATTCTTACACTGTTATGACTAGTTGCCTTCTCTCTATTCTCATACTGTTATGAATGGTTGCCTTCTCTCTGGTCTTACACTGCTATGAATAGTTTCCTTCTCTCTATCCTTACACTGCTATGATTGGTTGCCTTCTCTCTATTCTTACACTGCTATGACTAGTTGCCTTCTCTCTATTCTCATACTGTTATGAATAGTTGCCTTCTCTCTAGTCTTACACTGCTATGACTAGTTGCCTTCTCTCTATTCTTACACTGTTATGACTAGTTGCCTTCTCTCTATTCTTACACTGTTATGACTAGTTGCCTTCTCTCTATTCTTACACTGTTATGACTAGTTGCCTTCTCTCTATTCTCATACTGTTATGAATAGTTGCCTTCTCTCTAGTCTTACACTGCTATGAATAGTTACCTTCTCTCTAGTCTTACACTGCTATAACTGGTTTCCTTCTCTCTGTTCTTACACTGTTATGACTGGTTGTTTCTCTCTAGTTTTACACTGCTTAACTGTGGTTGCTTTCTCTCTAGTCTTACACTGCTATGAATAGTTGCCTTCTCTCTATTCTTACACTGTTATGACTAGTTGCCTTCTCTCTATTCTTACACTGCTATTAATGGTTTCCTTCTCTCTATTCTTACACTGCTATGAATAGTTGCCTTCTCTCTATTCTTACACTGCTATGAATAGTTGCCTTCTCTCTAGTCTTACACTGCTATGAATGGTTGCCTTCTCTCTATTCTTACACTGCTATGACTAGTTGCCTTCTCTCTATTCTTACACTGCTATGACTAGTTGCCTTCTCTCTATTCTTGCTTTTCTTATTGACTAGTTGCTTTCTCTCTGGTCTTACACTGCTATGACTAGTTGCCTTCTCTCTATTCTTACACTGCTATTAACTACTTTCCTTCTCTCTCTATTCTTACACTGCTATGAATGGTTGCCTTCTCTCTATTCTTGCAGTTGCTGGATGACTGCTTTTCTCTGGTCTTCCACTGCTGTGACTAGTTACCTTCTCTCTATTCTTACACTACTGTATGAATAGTTGCCTTCTCTCTATTCTTACACTGCTATGACTAGTTGCTTCTCTCTATTCTTACACTGTTGCTGACTGGTTGCCTTCTCTCTATTTTTACACTGCTGTATGACCTTCTCTCTATTCTTACACTGCTATGACTAGTTGCCTTCTCTCTATTCTTGACACTGTTATGACTAGTTGCCTTCTCTCTATTCTTACACTGTTATGAATAGTTGCCTTCTCTCTATTCTTACACTGCTATGACTAGTTGCCTTCTCTCTATTCTTACACTGTTATGACTAGTTGCTTTCTCTCTATTCTTACACTGTTTTTAACTGGTTTCCTCTCTCTAGTCTTACACTGCTATGACTAGTTACCTTCTCTCTGTTCTTACACTGCTATGTCTAGTTGCCTTCTCTCTATTCTTACACTGCTATGACTGGTTGTTTTCTCTCTAGTCTTACACTGCTATGACTAGTTGCCTCTCTCTATGTTCTTACACTGCTATGACTGGTTGCTTCTCTCTATTCTTACACTGCTATGACTAGTTGCCTTCTCTCTATTCTTACACTGCTATGACTAGTTGCCTTCTCTCTAGTCTTACACTGCTATGACTAGTCACCTTCTCTCTAGTCTTGCACTGCTATGACTAGTTACCTTCTCTCTCTTGTCTTTACATTGTTATGACTAGTTGCTTTCTCTCTCTCTTACACTGCTATGACTAGTTGCCTTCTCTCTGTTCTTACACTGTTGTGACTAGTTGCCTTCTCTCTGTTCTTACACTGCTATGACTATTTGCCTTCTCTCTCTATTCTTACACTGTTATGACTAGTTGCCTCTCTCTATTCTTACACTAACATAACTAGTTGCCTTCTCTATTCTTACACTGCAATAACTAGTTGCCTTCTCTCTATTCTTACACTGCTATGACTAGTTTGCCTTCTCTCTATTCTTACACTGCTGTGACTAGTTGCCTTCTCTCTTGTCTTACACTGCTATGAATAGTTGCCTTTCTCTGGTCTTACACTGTTATGACTAGTTGCCTTCTCTCTATTCTTACACTGCTATGACTGGTTGCTTTTCTCTCTGTCTCTTACACTGCTAATGACTAGTTGCCTTTCTCTCTATTCTTACACTGCTGTGAATGGTTGCCTTCTCTCTATTCTTACACTGCTATGAATAGTTGCCTTCTCTCTAGTCTTACACTGCTATGAATAGTTGCCTTCTCTCTATTCTTACACTGCTATGACTAGTTGCCTTCTCTCTATTCTTACACTGCTATGACTAGTTGACTTCTCTCTAGTCTTACACTGCTATGACTAGTTGACTCTCTCTAGTCTTACACTGCTATGACTAGTTGCCTTCTCTCTATTCTTACACTGCTATGAACTAGTTTCCTTCTCTCTATTCTTACACTGCAATGACTAGTTGCCTCTCTCTATTCTCATACACTGTTGTGAATTGTTGCCTTCTCTCTATTCTTACACTGCTATGACTTGTTTCCCTTCTCTCTGGTCTTTCACTGCTATGACTGGTTGCCTTCTCTCTATTCTTACACTGCTATGACTAGTTGCCTTCTCTCTGTTCTTACACTGCTGATGATGGTTTCTCTCTAGTCTTACACTGCTATGACTGGTTGCCTTCTCTCTATTCTTACACTGCTTTATGACTATTTGCCTTCTCTCTGTTCTTACACTGCTATGACTAGTTGCCTTCTCTCTGTTCTTACACTGCTTTGACTGGTTTCCTTCTCTCTAGTCTTACACTGTTATGACTAGTTGCCTTCTCTCTAGTCTTACACTGCTTTATGACTAGTTGCCTTCTCTCTGGTCTTACACTGCTATGAATAGTTGCCTTCTCTCTATTCTTACACTGCTATGACTAGTTGCCTTCTCTCTATTCTTACACTGCTATGACTAGTTGACTTCTCTCTATTCTTACACTGCTGTGACTTGTTTCTCTCTTCTCTCTGCCCTTTCTTGTATTACACTGCTAGTTGCTCTTCCTCTCTATTCTTACACTTCTGACTCTGTTTCCTTCTCTCTATTCTTACACTGCTAATAACTGGTTTGCCTTCTCTAGTCTTACACTGCTATGACTAGTTGCCTTCTCTCTAGTTTTACACTGCTATGAATAGTTACCTTCTCTCTATCTTCTTACACTGCTATGATTGGTTGCCTTCTCTCTATTCTTACACTGCTATGAATAGTTGCCTTCTCTCTAGTCTTACACTGCTATGACTAGTTACCTTCTCTCTAGTCTTACACTGCTATAACTAGTTGCCTTCTCTCTCTAGTCTTACACTGCTATTATGACTAGTTTCCTTCTCTCTATTCTTACACTGCTATGACTAGTTGCCTTCTCTCTATTCTTACACTGCTATGAATAGTTGCCTTCTCTCTAGTTTTACACTGCTATGACTAGTTACCTTTCTCTAGTCTTACACTGCTATGATTAGTTGCCTTCTCTCTATTCTTACACTGCTTTGACTAGTTGCCTTCTCTCTAGTCTTACACTGCTATATCTTTAGTTACCTTCTCTCTGTTCTTACACTGCTGTTGATTAGTTGCCTTCTCTCTATTCTTACACTGCTTATGAATAGTTGCCTTCTCTCTATTCTTACACTGCTAATGACTAGTTGCCTTCTCTCTGTTCTTACACTGCTATGAATAGTTGCCTTCTCTCTATTCTTACACTGCTATTAACTAGTTTCCTTCTCTCTAGTCTTACACTGCTATGACTAGTTGCCTTCTCTCTATTCTTACACTGCTATGAATAGTTGCCTTCTCTCTATTCTTCACACTGTTATGAATGGTTGCCTTCTCTCTAGTCTTACACTGCTGTGACTAGTTGCCTTCTCTCTATTCTTACACTGCTATGACTAGTTGCCTTCTCTCTATTCTTACACTGCTATGACTGGTTGCCTTCTCTCTATTCTTACACTGCTATGATTAGTTTCCTCTCTCTAGTTCTTACACTGCTATGCTAGTTCTTCTCTGTTCTTACACTGCTGTGACTAGTTGCTTCTCTCTATTCTTACACTTGCTATGACTAGTTACCTTCTCTCTATTCTTACACTGTTGTGACTAGTTCTTCTCTCTGGTCTTGCACTGCTATGACTGGTTGCCTTCTCTCTATTCTTACACTGCTATGTAATGGTTACCTTCTTCTCTATTCTTACACTGCTATGACTAGTTGCCTTCTCTATTCTTACACTGCTATGACTGGTTGCCTTCTCTCTATTCTCTACACTGTTATGACTAGTTGCTTCTCTCTAGTCTTACACTGTTATGAATGGTTGCCTTCTCTCTATTCTCACACTGCTATGAATAGTTGCCTTCTCTCTATTCTTACACTGCTATGAATAGTTACCTTCTCTCTATCCTTACACTGCTATGATTAGTTGCTTCTTCTCTCTGGTCTCATGCTGTTATGAATAGTTGCTTCTCTCTATTCTTACACTGCTATAACTGGTTGCCTCTCTCTCTATTCTTACACTTGTTATCTAATAGTTGCCTTCTCTCTATTCTTACACTGCTATTATGAATGGTTGCCTTCTCTCTGGTCTTACACTGCTATGAATAGTTGCCTTCTCTCTAGTCTTACACTGCTATGACTGGTTGCCTTCTCTCTATTCTTCACACTGCTATGAATAGTTGCCTTCTCTCTAGTCTTACACTGCTATGAATGGTTGCCTTCTCTCTATCCTTACACTGCTATGACTAGTTGCCTTCTCTCTCTATTCTTACACTGCTATGACTAGTTGCTTTCTCTCTATTCTTACACTGCTAGTCTGACTAATTGACCTTCTCTCTATTCTTACACTGCTATGAATAGTTGCCTTCTCTCTATTCTTACACTGCTATGACTGTTGCCTTCTCTCTATTCTTACACTGCTATGACTAGTTGCCTTCTCTCTAGTCTTACACTGCTATGAATAGTTCACCTCTCTCTAGTCTTACACTGCTATGAATAGTTGCCTTCTCTCTAGTCTTACACTGCTATGAATAGTTGCCTTCTCTCTAGTCTTACACTGCTATGAATGGTTGCCTTCTCTCTATTCTTACACTGCTATGAACTAGTTGCCTTCTCTCTATTCTTGCACTGCTATGACTAGTTGCCTTCTCTCTATTCTTACACTGCTATGACTAGTTGCCTTCTCTCTAGTCTTACACTGCTGTGATAGTTTTCTCTTCTCTCTATTCTTACACTGCTATGAATAGTTCCTTCTCTCTCTCTAGTCTTACACTGCTATGAATAGTTACCTTCTCTATTCTTACACTGCTATAACTAGTTGCCTTCTCTCTATTCTTACACTGCTATGACTAGTTCTGTGCTTTCTCTCTATTCTTACACTGTAATAACTTGTTGCCTTCTCTCTGGTCTTGACACTGCTATGACTAGTTACCTCTCTCTATTCTTACACTGCTATGACTGGTTGCCTTCTCTCTATTCTTACACTGCTATGACTTAGTTGCCTTCTCTCTGGTCTTACACTGCTATGACTAGTTGCCTCTCTCTATTCTTACACTGCTATGACTAGTTGCCTTCTCTCTATTCTTACACTGCTATGACTTGTTCCCTTCTCTCTAGTCTTACACTGCTTTAACTAGTTTCTTTAGGCTGGTTTGTTTCTCTCTAGTCTTACACTGCTATGACTAGTTGCCTTCTCTCTAGTCTTACACTGCTTTAATTGGTTTGTTGTCTTCTCACTGGTGCTTGAACTGCTTGATAGTTTCTCTCTAGTCTTACACTGCTATGACAGTTGGTTCTTCTTCTCTCTGGTCTTACACTGCTACTTTGGCTGGTTTCAGCTTCTGACTAGTCTTACACTGCTATGACTAGTTGCCTTCTCTCTATTCTTACACTGCTTATGACTAGTTGTTTCTCTCTAGTATTACACTTGCTTGGACTAGTTGCCTTCTCTCTATTCTTACACTGCTATGACTGGTTGCCTTCTCTCTATTCTTACACTGCTTTTATGACTTAGTTGCTTTTTCTCTAGTCTTACACTGCTTGAACTGGTTTTCCTTCTCTCTGGTCTTACACTGTTATGACTAGTTTCCTTCTCTCTGGTCTTACACTTAGCTTTAACTAGTTTCCTTCTCTCTGGTCTTACACTGCTTTGACTAGTCAGCCTTCTCTCTAGTCTTACACTGCTGTGATTGGTTTTTTTCTTTCTAGTCTTACACTGCTGTAACTACTGGTTGCCTTCTCTCTTGTCTTACACTGCTTATGAATAGTTGCCTTCTCTCTAGTCTTACACTGCTGTGTTGTTACCTTCTCTCTATTCTTACACTGCTATTAATAGTTGTTTTCTCTATCTTACACTGCTATGACTGGTTGCCTTCTCTCTATTCTTACACTGCTATGACTGGTTGCTCTTCTCTCTATTCTTACACTGCTATGACTAGTTGCCTTCTCTCTAGTCTTGCACTGCTTTGACTGGTTGCCTTCTCTCTATTCTTACACTGTTATGGATAGTTGCCTTCTCTCTATTCTTACACTGCTTTAACTGGTTACCTTCTCTCTGGTCTTACACTGCTATGACTAGTTGCCTTCTCTAGTTCTTTACACTGCTATGACTAGTTGCGTTTTCTCTCTGGTCTTACACTGCTGTGACTAGTTGCCTTCTCTCTATTCTTACACTGCTATGACTAGTTGCCTTCTCTCTAGTCTTACACTGCTATGGGTAGTTGCCTTCTCTCTATTCTTACACTTGCTATGATATAGTTGCCTTCTCTAGTCTTACACTATGCTTTGTGAATGGTTACCTTCTCTCTATTCTTACACTGCTATGAATAGTTGCCTGCTCTCTGGTCTTACACTTGCTTGCTTGGACCCAGATTGCCTTCTCTCTAGTCTTGCACTGCTGCTAACTGGATTGCCTTCTCTCTGTTCTTACATTTCTATGAATAGTTGCCTTCTCTCTATCTTACACTGCTATGACTAGTTACCTTCTCTCTATTCTTACACTGCTATGAATAGTTGCCTTCTCTCTATTCTTACACTGCTATGACTATTTCCCTTCTCTCTATTCTTACACTGCTATGACTAGTTGCCTTCTCTATTTCTCTGACTATCTTTTCTTGATAGTTACCTTCTCTCTATTCTTACACTGCTATGACTAGTTTCCTTCTCTCTATTCTTTCTTACAACGATGGTTGCAGCTCTCTCTTGTCTTGCACTTTATGAGATAGTTGCCTTCTCTCTGGTCTTGCACTTTGCTTGACTGGTTGCCTATCTCTATTCTTACACTGCTATGACTGGTTGCCTTCTCTCTATTCTTACACTGCTATGAATAGTTTGCCTTCTCTCTATTCTTATGCTGTTATGAATGGTTGCAGCTTCTCTTAGTCTTACACTGCTATGAATAGTTACCTTCTCTCTAGTCTTACACTGCTGTGGATAGTTTGCAGCTTCTCTCTATGACTAGTTGCCTTCTCTCTATTCTTACACTGCTATGACTAGTTGTTTTTCTCTCTAGTCTTACACTGCTTGTGAATAGTTGCCTTCTCTCTATTCTTACTGCTGTGAATAGTTGCTTCTTCTCTATTCTTACACTGCTTTGTGAATGGTTGCCTTCTCTCTATTCTTACACTGCTATGAATAGTTACCTACTCTCTATTCTTACACTGCTATGAATAGTTACCTTCCTCTCTCTGGTCTTACACTGCTTTATGTGATAGTTGGCTTCTCTCTGCCTGTGCTTACACTGCTGTTCTTGAATAGTTTGGTTCTCTCTATTCTTACACTGTTATGAATAGTTACCTTCTCTCTGTTCTTGCACTGCTATGAATTGTTGCCTTCTCTCTATTCTTACACTGCTGTGACTGGTTGTTTCCTTCTCTATTCTTTGCTTTTGCCTTTGGTGGTTGCCTTCTCTCTATTCTTACACTGTTATGACTGGTTGCCTTCTCTCTAGTCTTACACTGCTATGACTAGTTATTCTCTCTGTTTACACTTGCTTTATGAATGGTTGCCTTCTCTCTATTCTTACACTGCTATGACTAGTTCCTTCTCTCTATTCTTACACTGCTATGACTAGTTTGACTTCTCTCTGTTCTCATTACTGTTAGCCCTGATAGTTTTTATTTCTCTCTAGTCTTACTGATTTTCTGCTATGAATAGTTGCCTTCTCTCTATTCTTACACTGCTTTATGACTGGTTGTACTCTCTCTAATTCTTACACTGCACTTACTGGCTGGTTGCTTTCTCTCTGTTCTCATGCTGGACAGCGGTTAGCTCTCTATCTAGTTTTAGCTGTTATGAATAGTTGCCTTCTCTCTCTAGTCTTACACTGCTATGACTAGTTGCCTTCTCTCTTCTTCTGCTTCTATGCTGTTTTGGCCTTCTCTCTAGTTTTACACTGCTGCTATGAATAGTTCACCTTCTCTCTATCTTCACACTGCTATGTATTGGTTGTCTTCTCTCTATTCTCATTCTGTTCTATGACTAGTTGCTAGTTTCTCTCTTATTCTGCACTGCTGTGACTGGTTTGCCTTCTCTCTATTCTTACTGCTGCTGTGAATGGTTGCATTCTCTCTGTTCTTGCACTGCTGTGACTAGTTGTTTCCTTCTCTATTCTTTTGCTGCTGTGACTGGTTACTCTTCTCTATTCTCATGCTTTTTTACTGCCCTGAATAGTTGCCTTCTCTCTAGTCTTTTACACTGCTTTGAATAGTTACCTTCTCTCTATTCTTACACTGCTATGACTAGTTGCCTTCTCTCTAGTTCTTACACTGCTGCTGAATGGTTGCTCTCTCTCTCTATTTTGACACTTTCCTATGAATTGTTACCTTCTCTCTGGTCTTACACTGCTGTCCTTGACTAGTTGCCTTCTCTCTGACTTTCTTTCTCTGCTTGACTGCTATGGTTCTGCCATTCTCTCTGTTCTCTCACACTGCTAAGGACTAGTTTGCCTTCTCTCTAGTCTTACACTGCTATGAATGGTTACCTTCTCTCTAGTCTTACACTGCTATGACTAGTTGTCCTTCTCTCTGTTCTTACACTGCATGATTATTTACCTTCTCTCTCTAGTCTTTACACTGCTTTATGAATATTTTTTGTAATTCTCTTATTCTGCTTACACTGCCTTGCACTCTTTGCCTATGTCTCTATTCTTGCTTATTTGCTCTGACTGGTTGTTCTCTGTTCTCTTACACTGTAATAATGCTATGAATGGTTCCTTCTCTCTGGTCTTACACTGCTATGACTGGTTGCCTTCTCTCTATTCTTACACTGTGACTATTGGTTGCCTGTTTCTCTCTGTTCTTGCTATGCTTCAGTTGTTTTCTCTCTGTTCTCGTACACTGCTATGAATAGTTAGCTTCTCTCTAGTCTTACACTGCTAGCTGTGACTGGTTGCCTTTCTCTCTCTATTCTTACACTGCTGGTTAGCAGCCTTCTCTCTATTCTTACACTGCTAATGACTATTTGCCCTGCTCTCTCTCTGTTACTACTGCTATGCAGTAGCTTGCTGCCTTCTCTCTGTTCTTGCCACTGCTGCTTGACTGGTTGCCTTCTTTCTGGTCTTACACTGTTGCTGATTTAGTTGCTTCTCTGTCTTACGACTGCTGTTAACTGGTTCCTTCTCTCTGATTCTTGCACTGCTTGGATGGTTGTCAGCTATTCTCTGTTCTTGCACTAGTTGCTCTGCTATTCTTGACTGCTTTGAATAGTTACTCTCTGTCTCTCTACTGCTTAACGGTTGCCTTCTCTCTGGTCTTGCACTGCTTTGACTGGTTTTCCTTCTCTCTGTTCTTACACTGTGCTATGACTGGTTTGCCTCTCTCTAGATCTTACACTTGCACAACTTGGTTTCCTTCTCTCTAGTCTTACACTGCTTTATGACTAGTTTGCCTTCTCTCTAATTCTTACACTGCTTGTTTTAGTTGTCTTTTTCTCTCTGAATCTTACACTGTGTTAACTGGTTGCCTTCTCTCTAGTCTTACACTGCTGACTATGACTAGTTGCTCTCTCTCTATTCTTACACTGCTATGAATGGATTGCCTTTTCTTCTGAATCTTACACTGCTATTGAACTGGTTGCCTTCTCTTCTAGTCTTATTAACTGCTGTGACTGGTTGCCTTCTCTCTGTTCTTACACTGCTTGTGACTAGTTGTCTTCTCTCTGGTCTTACACTGCTATGAATCTTTAGTTTCCTTCTCTCTGGTCTTACACTGTTACTTTTTTGTGCACTGCTGTATCTAGTTACCTTCTCTCTTGCTATTTACGTTAATGTGAAGATGGTTGGCACTCTCATACGCCTTTGCTTTGACTGGTTGCTGGCTACTCTCTGTTCTTACCTGCTTTCTTGACTGGTTGCCTTCTCTCTCTGTTCTTACACACTGCTATGACTTGGTATTTCCTTCTCTCTATTCTTACACTTCTTTACTTATTAATTTGCCTCTCTCTCTATTCTGACACTTTCTGCAATAACTAGTTGCCTTCTCTCTAGTCTCATTACCAGTGGACCAGGTTGCCTTCTCTCTATTCTTACTTGCTGCAATGGCTAGTTTACCTTCTTTCCATTCTTGCACTGCTGACTGAACGCCTTCTCTCAGTCTTAGGTCTTGGGGTTCTTGTCTCTAGTTTCAGCACTCTCTCTGGTCTTTCACGCCATATGAATGGTTACCTTCTCTCTATCCTTACACTGCTATGAATGGTTGCCTTCTCTCTATTCTTACACTGCTATGAATAGTTGCAGCTATCTTTAGTCTTACACTGCTATGACTATTATTGCTTTTTCTCTATCCTTACACTGCTATGACTGGTTTCGGCCTGCTTTCTGTTCTTACACTGCAGTAACTGCTTGTTAGCTCTCTCTGTTCTCATACACTGCTGTGACTGGTTGTTTCTCTCTCTTGTTTGTGATGGTTGGCTCTCTGTTCTTACGCTTAGCGATTTGTTTACATTCTCTGATCTTACACTTCTATGTCTTGACTAGTTTTCTCTTCTAGTCTTACACTGTTTAATAGTTGCCTTCTCTCTGGTTTTACACTGCTATGAATAGTTGCCTTCTCTCTATTCTTACACCTAGGCTTATTGTTTTCTCTCTGGTAACTGTTTCTCTCTATTCTTACACTTAACATGACTGGTTCCTTCTCTCTAGTCTTACACTGCTTTGACTAGTTGCCTTCTCTCTATTCTTACACTGCTATTAATGGTTACCTTCTCTTTCTAGTTCTTACACTGCTATGACACTTGCCTTCTCTCTGGTCTTACACTTTCTGACCTGGTTGACCTTCTCTCTAGTCTTGCACTGCTGTGACAGTTGCCTTCTCTCTCATTCTTACACTGCTATGAATGGTTGCAACTTCTCTCTGGTCTTACACTGCTAAGTGATGACTACTTTACCTTCTCTCTATTCTTACAACTGCTGTGACTCTGTTCCTCTAGTCTCTAGTCTGTACGCACTGCTTAAGTGGTCCTTCTCTCTATTTTTACACTGCTGTAACTAGTTACCTTCTCTCTAGTCTTACACTGCTATGAACTGGTTGCCTTCTCTCTGGTCTTACACTGCTAATGAATAGTTGCCTTCTCTCTCTATTCTTACACTGCTGAATGACTTATTGTTCTCTCTAGTCTTACACTTTCTATGGATAGTCACGCCTTCTCTCTCTGGTCTTGCTGTAGTTGTTGCCCTTCTCTCTATTCTTACACTGCTTGTGAATAGTTGCCTTCTCACATGGACTAGTTTCTTCTCTCTGTCTTACACTGCTTTATGAATGGTTACCCTTCTCTCTGTTCTTACACTGCTGTGACTAGTTACCTTCTCTATTCTTACACTATTAATAGTTACCTTCTCTCTAGTCTTACACTGCTTGCGTTGTTGCCTTCTCTCTGTTCTGCTGAATAGTTGCCTTCTCTCTAGTCTTACACTGCTATGAATAGTTACC
>NC_134829.1:55308892-55349650 GCF_004210375.1 Tachypleus tridentatus | reverse complement strand
CCAAAACTGTGTCTCAGGAACTTATTATCAGACAGTATCTTTCAGTCAGTGTTCAGAACTCTATTTATCAGTATATATTAAGAGACAGTGTTTTAAATACCATTTACAAGGATGTTTGATGTCTCAAAGGACGACTGTCCTCATTATGAAATAAAACATTCTTTTCAACTACAGATCCACCAAAAAAATTAAATCACAGTTTACACCTTTATTTCGAGACAAGCCCATGTATCACCGTGAGCTTTTAACGTTAACAGGCCGCAGAGAGAAATAGTTCCACAGGTCAGTAATTTTCATTCCTCAGGAGTTACAAATACCAATCACCATTATGTTCGGTCTCCTGATGTTAAAATAGTTATACGTAAGACTAGGGCCACTTTATGATACTCTCTATACTTTGATAACTTCTTAGACTTGTTATGTCTTCCTAGAACACTCATGGATTAAGCTGTAATTTAAATGTTTTTATATCCCCACCCCCACATTAACACAGTGGTACATCTGCAAGCTTTACTCCTAGAAACCACGTTTCGATACCCATTGGCAAAAGCACATATAATCAACTATGTAGCTTTGTGCTCAACTACAAATGATAATTTAATTTTTTTCCCTAAAGAGAGCTTTTAACACGATGGTGATGTTAGACGTAGAGAAAGAGATACTTATAAAATATATAGAAACAAGAACGCATTACAAGTATGAGAATCAGTAGCATATTTAGATCTGTGTTATCGGACCCGACATGTCCAGATGATTAGGGCGTTCAACTTGTAATCTGATTGTGGCGGGTTTGAACCCCCGTCATACCAAACATTCTCTTCCTTTCAGCTATTGAGATGTTATAATGTTACGGTTCGGTCAGTCCCATAATTCATTGGTAAAATAGTAGCCCAAGCGTTAACGGTGGGTGGTGATGACTAGCTGCGTTCCTCTAATCTTACACTGCTAAATTAGGGACGGCTAGCGAATATAGCCCTCGTGTAGCTTTGAGCAAAATTAAAATAGAAAATAAAGAAACAACAGTGTTATCGCGATACTGACAACCTACCTACATCTGAGTAGAACATCTACCGCGTTACTAGCAACCCACACAAACCTAAATAGAACACCTTCCGATAACCTAGGTAAATATGCTGAGATTAACTAGCCGGATAAGTTGCTTTGTAAAGACGCCAAATAAACAAACACAAACATCTTCTTTGAGGTTTGTTTGTTTTGAATTCTCGCAAAGCCACATGAGGGCTATCTGTAGCTAGCCGTCCTTAATTTAACAGTGTAAGACTAGAAGAAAGGCAGCTGGTCATCACCACCCATCGCCAACTCTTGGGCTACTCTTTTACCAACGAATAGTGAGATTGACCGTCATATATATATAATGCCCCCACGGCTGAAAGGGCGAGCATGTTTGGTGTGTCAGGGATTCGACTCGCGACCCTCAGATTACAAGTCGAACGCCTCAACCCACCTGGCCATACCGTCTTCTTTAAGAACGTGGTAACTGTCTGTAACAAAAACGACGAGCTAAATCAAGTACAGAACCACAGTTCAGCTCCAGTAGGTCAGCTGAAAACTGAATTTAAATATTTTTGGTGGGCACAAAAAGATAGTACACTGTGCAGCCTTGCGCTTAATAAGAAAAAGCAAATACATCAGTTTTTAGTCTTACAAGTATTTTAATACTGAGATAATTCCCGCGTAATAATTCCCAAGAAGTATTTAAACTATTAACAAAATATTGTATTAATAATGTTCTATTCCTCGTTTATAATGAATTTGTACGAATATCTAAGATTAGGAGCTTCAGGTGTTTTCAACCTGTAAACTTACTGTTATGTCACTGTGTTTACTAAACGTGCCACCAGGTCACGACCTAATTTTCAAATACACTGAAGGACATTCACAGCTGTCAAACTTTGGTATCATCACTATTTATTATGTAATAGTTTTAGGTAAGACTTACCACCTACTACTGAATAGTATTTGTTATAGCCTTCGAGTAACGAAATATTTCTCGAGTTATCTAGTTAGAAATTATAAACTTTACAAGAAAAAAAGTAGCAATAGCCGTCCCTAATTTTGCAGTGTAAGACTAGAGGGAAGGCAACTAGTCATCACCACCCACCGCCAACTCTTGGGCTACTCTTTTACCAACGAATAGTGGGATTGACCGTTACATTATAACGCCCCCACGGCTGAAAGGGTGAGCATGTTTGGTGCGACGAGGATGCGAACCCTCGACCCTCAGATTACGAGTCGCACGCCTTAACCCACCTGGCCATGCCGGGCCCAATGTGGTAGTAAGCCCACACAAACCTGACAAAATACCTAGAAATAATACAGGGGGCATTTCAATTTGTCCAAAAAAGGTTTGTTTGTGGTTTGGTACATTGCTATAAAATTATAAAGACTCTTTTCAAAAGATTCAAACCTTTTTGTGGTAAAAATACACGTGAAGTAAAAATAGTTGGTAAAATTATTTTTAATGTTAATAATTAATTTTAATATCTATTTTTATACTATTAAAAATACAATTCACGTAAGAGTATGTATAAAGTATATTTATAAGATATAAAGCTTTTGTATCTTTGATTACGTTTTAATATAAATACTGAAAATTATCTGTTTTTAAGGAAACGCCTTTTCGCTGGTGTGTTATTGAAAACAAAGCTGCTAAATGGGCTATCTGTACGATGCCCATCACAACCCGATTTACGGTGCAATAAGCCCTTAAACTAACCGCTGAACTACATGTTAAAAACCACATCTTTATAATAATATCTGTTTTTTTGTGTGTGAATAAACAATGCTTACTCTGTATAATTTTCTTTACAGCATTATGATGAAGATCGGATAGTATTTCCGAATAAAACACAAAGAAATACATAAGATATAAAATCACAAATTTTGATCGAACTATTTATTTTTTTTCTTCGCACCAGAAGTGCGGATCCCCCCACTGTTACAGAGATAAGTCTATGGATTTACAACGTTTAAAATCAGGGATTCGACTCTCCTCGGTGAACTCAACAGATAGTCTGATGTGGCTTTGCCCTAAGAAAACATGCACACATGAAAGACAAAGAATCTATGAATTTAGCGCCATCTGGTGACATACTTGATAACTAAGAAATACGTGAAAAAAAGTACAAGATATGGATTGAATTTTCTGGCGGATTTTTTGCTCCTGCCTTTTTGTAGAAATGTCTGATAACCAATAAAGAAAATATGTAATCCTCACAGAAAAGTTCTGTGAATAATACACAATCTTTCTCACAGAAATTTATACATCTGTTACCTAGGCGCATAAATCTCTAGAGATACACACTTGGAAGGTAGGCAAATACCCAGAAATGTATGTTGGATAGGCACCAACCAGTACCACATTGAAAAGGCTTTGTTTTGGAATTTCGCACAAAGCTACACGAGAGTTATCTGTGCTAGCCGTCCCTAATTTAGCAGTGTAAGACTAGAAGGAAGGCAGCTAGTCATCACCACCCACCGCCAACTCTTGCGCTACTCTTTTACCAACGAATAGTGGGGATTGACCGTTGCATTATACACCCCCACGGCTGGGAGGGCGAGCATGTTTAGCGCGACGCGGGCGCGAACTCGCGACCCTCGGATTACGAGTCGCACGCCTTACGCGCTTGGCCATGCCAGGCCCATTGAAAATGCAGGCAAATACCTAGAAATAACCATTGGATAGAGACAGACACCTAAGAATTTAATTCGATAGTCAGACAAATACCTAAACATATCCATTGAAAAAAACAAATAAATATCTAAAAATATCCATTTGAAAGGCAGTCAAAACTCAGAAATATTCTTTATATTGGCAGATACTAAAATATTCATTGTAAAGACAGGCAAATACAGGCCCGGCATGGCCAAGTGTGTTAAGGCGTTCGACTCGTAATCCGAGGTTCGAATCCTGGTCTCACCAAACATGCTTGCCCCTTCAGCCGTGGGGGCATTATAAGTGTCGGTCAATCCTACTATTCGTTGGTAAAAGAGTAGCCCAAGAGTTGACGGTGGGTGGTGATGACTAGGTGCCTTCCCTCTAGTCTTACACTGCTAAATTAGGGACGGCTAGCGCAGCTTTGTACGAAATTGATAAAAAAAAAGAAAATAAAAACAGACGAATACCTAGAAACACCCATTACATAGGCAGACAAATACCTGGGATATTAATTGAATAGGCAGAAAAATACTTGAAAATATTCATTGGAAAGGCAGACATATAAATACAGGCATACATTGAATAAGCAGACACGTATCTTATTTTCCACTGCCTTTAGAGTTGCGATGAACTGAACGGTTTTAACAGCCAAAGTGTGAGAGATGTATAAACTTCGCCGGTGAAAATGTTTTGTGCGTCCTCTATCAACATGTATCAGTACTTTGGAATAAATATCTCCGTAATTACACCTGCAGAATGTGGATTCCAAATCATACTGTCGATCAATTTAACTTTAATTGTGTCGTGGGAATGGATAAAATATAGTTAAATGTTTTCCAGTTGTGGTAATAAACAATTTTGGTGAATACGATTGTCGTTATATAAATTCACTTCGAACTTTTATCCGTAGAAAGTACACAGTACAAAATGTAAAAAGTAAACATTAAAGTAAAGACTAAAATTAACATTTTACAATAACTTTTAATTGTTTTATGTCTTAAGTTTAATCAATATGACTCAATTTTAAAACCCTCTCAAAGTGAAAATATTTTAAAACATATTTAACAATGCAGCTTAAAATATTTCATATAATCGTTAAATTTGCCTTGTAAAATTCTAGATGGCACCAAAATCCATGGTAATTACTTAATTTCTTTTATTAATTTTAAACTGCAAGTGTTAATTTTAAAATTACTCACAGATAACATTTTCTGTAAAAAAAAAACATTCAGGAGAGCACAATAAATATTCAAAATAATCATCAGAATATTCCAATAAAGTCTCTAGATGGCGCGACTATAGTTGTATTTCGTTAACTTTTCGTTTGCTTAATTTTATACACAATCAGAACCTGTTTTAAATTAATAATTTTTAACATTAATAATTAAGAGCTTAATCATGATATTATTATTCACTTATAATATAAACACGAATTTATGACCTATAAAATTATGCTTTTAATTTTAATAGAGTTTAGTTATATTAATCGGTATTTAAGGGGTTTTGGTTTTTTTAAGTAGCGTTAGACTACTTATTCAAGTTAACTTTATTCTGTAGCCAAGTACGTAACGTATGAAATAATAAGTAGGAACCTAAAAGTGAAAAAATAATAACAACCAATAGACGCATCACATCTAAGTTACTGTTTCCAAAATTATCCACAATCTATAATATCCACAATCTGTAATAACCATTATCCACAATCTATAATAACCATTATCCACAATCTATAATAACCATTATCCACAATCTGTAATGACCATTATCCACAATCTATAATAACCATTATCCACAATCTATAATAACCATTATCCACAATCTGTAATGACCATTATCCACAATCTATAATAACCATTATCCATAATCTATAATAACCATTATCCACAATCTATAATAACCATTATCCACAATCTATAATAACCATTATCCACAATCTGTAATGACCATTATCCACAATCTATAATAACCATTATCCACAATCTGTAATGACCATTATCCACAATCTATAATAACCATTATCCACAATCTGTAATGACCATTATCCACAATCTATAATAACCATTATCCCTAATCTATAATAACCATTATCCACAATCTGTAGTAACCATTATCCACAATCTGTAGTAACCATTATTCACAATCTGTAATAACCATTCATGGTCATGACATTCTGTAATTTCCACCTTTTTCAACTGTCACGATAACCCACTGTAACAGTAATCACAAATTTTGTTATTCTCATTACCTCTATACCAAGTCATCTTACCACTTATAATGAAATTCTATCAATGGCAGTTAAGACACTAGTGACACCTGCTGGACTTTTAACAAACAATGGACCTTTAATTAAGTGATAACTTTCACGCAACAAGAAAGCTAGAAAAAGGCTTAAGTTTGAAGTAGGTATACTGAAACTTCGAACTGTTTTAACTTAATTAATCAAACCACGAATATATTACTCAATAAATACAAAACATCAGTTCTCACTTTTTAATTTACATTTTCTTCAATTATAAAATAAATTTGGAAGTTCCAACAAAAACAGGAGAAAACTGAGGATGGGTTTTATAAACTCAAAAGCCTTGTTATTCTTTCTTAACTACAAACTGAAGTGACATTGTTTTCATTTGAATACAGGTTTTATAAAACAAAGGGCAGAGTTCAAAAGTAACACTCTTTTTACTTGAATATAAGTTTTATAAACCAGAAGGTAGAACTCAAAAGCCTTGTTATTCTTTCTGTAATAACAACTAAAGTGACACTGTTTTTACTTGATTAAAATATCAGGTTGGTAGACTAGACTCAATAAGTACAGACTTTAAAATTCCTATGGCTACATAATGCTGTGTAGAGCGGAAAAAGAAGAATGAAAGTGACGCAATAGAAAACTTCTTGTACAGATAAAAGTGCAACGTATCACATCTATGTTATCAGTTAACAAGTCTATAACATAGGAATAGATTGCACCTATGATCGTGGTTAATGAATCTACAAAATAATTTAGCTATGCGCTAAAATTATGAAACAAATAGAAAAAACGTTTAGCTGGAAAGCGCAATCTTTGTTTGGAAGTTTGGTTCGTTACGGTTTCAATTTTTATTTAAAAAATGTTGTTTTGAACCTGAGAGATGGAATTGTGTTTGTTTTAGATTTCGCGTAAAACTACACGAGGGCTATCTGCGCTAACCGTTCCTAACTTAGCAATGTAACACTAGAGGGAAGTCAGCTTGTCCTCACCACCCACTGCCAACTTTTGGGTTACTCTTTACTAACGAATAGTGTGATTAACCGAAACACTATAACCACCTAGCAGTGCCGAGTCCAACAGACGGAATTAGAGACAATGTAAAACATAAATATTTATAAGATAATATAACATAAAAAGAAATGCGGATTTTAAACTGAGAAACAGCTTTCAAGTATTCACACCCAATATCCTCCTTCCGTTTGATGGTTTGATCAGAAAATATTTAAACTTACCAAGATGGCTTTAGAAGATTCACATTTAATAAACTCTAAATTAGGATTTATCTTAATTCATGGTTTAAGGAATGTAAAACTAAGCTTCTGACGTCATCACTTATATTACATCGTCGTTCGGGTACTTTATCTCTTGGTTTCATAACGCGCCATTCGTTGATCGGAACCCCAACGTTTTGTATTCAGACCTCTATAACTTTTGTACTTCAACAAAAATTTGCTTTAGAAATGGCAGAAAACAGAGCCCGTAAATCTGGATTTGCTGCAGAAGCTTTCAACAAAGTGAGTATTATAGATTTATTCCATTAAATTATCAGTTTTTTACAAGTCCGTTATGTAGCTTTCTCAAACAAGCTAACACTAACAAATGTAATAACACAAACGTTTACAAACAGGCAAGTCCTGGTTTTTGTGATAACACCGTGCTATGGACCGAGGCATTGTAATTATTAAAATCACAACTTTTCTGTATCGTAAAGTTACTGTTATTGTATTTTTGAATTCATTATTCATTTCTCTAGGTTCTTCACAAAACGTTAAACTAACTTTAAGTTGTCATCAACTCGCTGGAAAGTAAGAAATTCTGCGAAAGTGAACTTATATTTTATAATAAAACGAAAAAGAAACCTATATAATATTAATATGTCTTTTACTTGACTGATTTAACGAAATTGACGTTTATTTTCCAGATACGTATTACTTTTTTTAATTTTAATGTTTAAACTCTACAGATTGAATAACTAAATATTTTATTTATGGTGAATGTTACTCATAAGTTCAGTCTACATCATGTATATTGTATGTATTTTGTATGTCCCAACACTCCTTCACAGAAACTTCTTCTACATCAGATATTTGTCTGTACTGATTTCTCTCCCAGTATTTCTTAAAATTTTTAAATAAAGAGAGGGGGATCTTTGAGGGAAGTTTTCACATATCGTTTATCTGAGAGATCTCTGTCAGTCATCGTCCGTTATCTTCAATGGTTGTTTGTTCTGATCCGCTAGATTATAAAAACTTTTGTTCACAGTTGCTTAAAATGTGAACAGAAGTTTTTGGAAGAACGAAAAATTAGAAAAGAAATGTAAGTGAAGCAAAAACATCACTTAAAGTTCTGTCATTGACAGAACTGTAACAAATGTAGGTGCTAATAACAGATTGCATCTATCTTATCATTTGACAAGTTTATAACACAGCAACAGATAAGACCTGCATTACTAGATGAGTCTTGAAACAAAGCAAAAGGTAACACTTCTGATTATGGTTAACTAGTCTACAACAGAACAACAGGTCATACCCATGATTGTGGTTAACTAACCTACAACAGAACAACAGGTCATACCTATGATTATGGTTAACTAGTCTACGACAGAGCAACTGGTCATACCCATAATTGTGGTTAACTAACCTACAACAGAGCAATAGGTCATACCCATGATTGTGGTTAACTAATCTACAACAGAACAACAGAACTCACGTATGATTGTAGGTTACGAATCAATAAATATAGAAATCAACTTTTGAGAAGGTTAATTTATAAAATGTTGGTGTTACTTATTGTAAGTAAACCATGTTGATTGTTCCAACCAAAAGTAATCCATGTTGATTGTTTTAACCAAATATAAACGATGTTGAATGTTCCGAAACGAAAGTCAGGAATACCTTTCAGACTCAAGCAATGTGTTTTTTTTTTTGTGGTTGGGTATCTTTTGGATATTGTTTTATAATACCTTCTAATAATTGTAATGTTTTGGTTATTGTTTTGTAAAACCTTCTAATAATTGTAATGTTTTAGTTATTGTTTTATAAAACCTTCTAATAATTGTAATGTTTTGGTTATTGTTGTATAAAACCTTCTAATAATTGTAATGTTTTGGTTATTGTTTTATAAAACCTTCTAATAATTGTAATGTTTTGGTTATTGTTTTATAAAACCTTCTAATAATTGTAATGTTTTAGTTATTGTTTTGTAAAACCTTCTAATAATTGTTATGTTTCGATTGTTGTTTTTCTTTGGTTTTATTTCACTCTTCACCCTTTAATATTTTTCACACAATCTTTTAATTTTTCTTCAAGTTTCTTTTCAACTTTCAAATGTTGTTATTTTAAAACTATTATTCATTCTTGTATCCAATATTTCAAACATCCAGACTTTCCAGATTCTCAGCCGCTCTAGTTGAGATTTTTTGTTGTTTTAATGCAAAGCTAAACAATCGGCAAACTGGATATTTGTAAGTCTAAATTTATCGCTGACCCGCCAGGGGTCTCTGCGTGAAATATTGTTTTAATTATTTTGCAAAAGAAAGTCTCATAGTTATCTGTACAAATATAAGATATTGAGTTGACGTTTTTTCTTTACAATAGTCTTTGGTAAATATTTAATATACATTACATTTATGAGAGAAAACATCTTTTTCGTTGTATGGACTTTGTGGTTTCAAATCACGATAATATTTCACTAACAAGTCTTTAAATTTAACATTAAAGTAATCTGATGTAAATAGTGCCGTGAAACAAAAGTGACCAGATTTACAAAAATAATTACAAAATTATAGCGATTTATAATGTTTCAAAACTTGCTCACCAGCGATATGTCCGCGGACTTACAACGCAATAACCCAGGTTTTAATACTCTTACAACGCAATAACCCAGGTTTTAATACTCACGGCGTGCAGAGCACAGATAGCTCATTGTTTAGTATAACTATATACACTGTTTAATGTCAGATGCAACAGGTCGATTAGTTTGGTTTGCTTTGAATTTCGCGCAAAGCTACACGAGGGCTCTCAGCGCCCAGCAGGTCGATATGTCAACGTGTAGTTAGTTGTCAGAAGTCAGGTGTGTTTTTTGTAACAACCATAGGGTGTTTTCTTTCATTTCAGACCGAACACAAATAGTCCATTGTGTTGCTTTCTTCTTCACTTCAAATAAATGCTTCATGACCACGTGCAGGTTGTCCTCAGATAATGTAAATAATGAAATCCAGGTCATTTTGATTTACTGAAAACATTGCTACACAACACATACATCAGGCAATCGATTCAAATGTAAAGTTTTGTGGTAAGAGGATAAAGGGGAAGGAACAGCCGCGAAACAATATTTCTACTGAGAAACCTTGACTGTTGGTTTTAATAATATGTTCCTTCATTAGGTTTTTGTCATATATACGAAATAAACATTTCCAAATATTAAGTGTAAGTGTTTCTGTGTGTATATTTATTACACAACGTCTTCAGTGACAACGATGAGGTCGTACAAAATTTTGCTATAAAATAAATTTTCATTTAAAGGAAAGATTTTTCTGGCTCTTTATACGAAATCAAACATAAGAAGCACATGAGAGTTGAGGTTCACCTGCTTTGCCCCTCACACCCAGTGACACGGGCCCAGGATAACCAGATGGTCAAGACACTCGACTCGTAATCCGAGGATCTTGGGCTCCAATCACAGTCACACCAAACATTCTCGCCCCTTCAACAGTGTGGGCGTTATAATGTTACGGTCATTCCCACTATTCGTTGGTAAAAGAGTAGCCCAAAAGTTGGCGATAGGTGGTGATGACTAGCTGCCTTCCCTCTAGTCTTACACTGCTAAATTATGGACGGCTGGAACAGATAGCCCTCGTGTAGCTTTGCGCGAAATTCAAAACCAACCCAAACCCAATGACACAGCGGTGTGTCTGTGAATTTACACCACTAGAAAGCGAGTTTCGATAGTTCTGGTGGGCAAAGCACAGATAACCCTAAGTTTAGTTTTGTGCTTAATGGCAAACTGAGGTTCACCTGTAAGGTCTAACGCAGCGCCACCTGTAGAAAATTTTTGTCCATTTACATGCAAAGACAAAACTTTACTTCACGTTCGTAAATGGGTTTCAGTGTCAGTGCATTAGATATTCAGCCAAGAAGAAAGAAAAACATATATATATATATATATTGGAGTCCTTTTTGGACAATGGGTAAACTTGTCTACTATTTTCCAAAGTACAACAACAAACAAGAGTAAAACAGGGTGAATAAATTCACAATCCTAATGTGGTTTTGGTTTCGTTTTTAACCTTCATAGTCACTTCTTGAAAGTGTGCTTCTGGATATTTTCATCTACACTCTCGACCTAAGATCATTAAATTAATTCGGCTTCTTTACACGTTCTCAAGCTAATTCACGCGACCAGTTCTGCCATCACTTCTTTAAACTGCAAGTTCCCGTAACTCTTACATAAGAACTCAATGTGTCGCATACCAATCAGACACTTGAATAATGTCGACATTTTACACGATTGTCAGGAAGTTCATCCCTATATATTTTAAACTTTACGACTGTATTAAAACAGTCTTTGGTCTATTGATAAGATATGTCGTGTTTGTTATCACGTTAACATTGAAATTTACATTGTGATAACTGCTATGAAACACGAGGTTAGGTAGCAACAAAACCCATAAACAGTCATAGTTATAGAAAAACTACTTTCTGCATCAGACCCTTGATAGGTGAAACCTGGCATGACGTAAAAACTCTGCTACAGTTTTGTCTACTAAAGTAAATTTGCCTCATAATGCCTGATAAATCGCTTATGTGACACACTTCAACATAGTATAATCTACTTTTACATAGATATCTGAGTAAGATAAGTTGCTGATTAGCGTACAGTGGAGTTTGAACTCTATACAGAGTAATGTTAAACACAGTATGTCAACATGTAAAAACATACCGATCAGAGTTCATGTCGATGTATCAAACTAGTTGTCACGGTTCAGGTTTAGTGTAATTATATACACTCTGTTATGTCAGGACCAAGAGGTCGATATGTGAAACTATAGTTGTCACAGTTCATGTTTAGTATAACTATATACACTCTGTGATGTCAGGACCAAGAGGTCGATATGTGAAACTATAGTTGTCACAGTTCATGTTTAGTATAACTATATACACTCTGTAATGTCAGGACCTTGAGGTCGATATATGAAACTACAGTTGTCACAGTTCAGGTTTAGTATAACATTATACACTCTATAATTTCAAGTTCAACAGGTCGATATCTGAAACTATAGTTGTCACAGTTCATGTTTAGTATAACTATATTCACTCTGTATTGTCAGGTCCAACAGGTCGATATGTGAAACTATAGTTGTCACAGTACATATTTAGTATAACTATATACACTCTGTGATTTCAGGACCAAGAGGTCGATATGTGAAACTATACTTGTCACAGTTCATGTTTAGTATAACTATATACACTCTGTAATGTAAGGTCCAACAGGTCGATATGTGAAACTATTGTTGTCACAGTTCAGGTTTAGTATAACTATATACACTCTGTGATGTCAGGTCCAACAGGTCGACATATGAAACTACAGTTTTCACAGTTCAAGTTTAGTATAACTATATACACTCTGTCATGTCAGGTCCAACAGGTCGATATATGAAACTATAGTTGTCACAATTCAGGTTTGGTATAACTATATACACTCTGTCATATCAGTTTATTCCTCGATATGTGAAACTATTGTTGTCACAGTTCAGGTTTAGTATAACTATATACACTCTGTGATGTCAGGTCCAACAGGTCCACATGTGAAACTATAGTTGTCACAGTTCCAGTTTAGTATAACTATATACTCTCTGTGATGTCAGGTGCAACAGGTCGATATGTGAAACTATAGTTGTCACAGTTAATGTTTAGTATAACTATATACACTGTGATGTCAGGTCCAATACGTCGATATGTGAAACTATAGTTTTCACAGTTCAGGTTTCGTATAACTATATACACTCTGTGATGTCTGATCCAACAGGTCGACATGTGAAACTATCTTTTTCAAAGTTCAGGTTTGGTATAACTACATACACTCTGTGATGTGAGGTCGAACAGGTCGATATGTGAAACTATAGTTTTCACAGTTCAGGTTTAGTATAACTCTATTCACTCTGTATCATCAGGTCCAACAGGTCGATATGTGAAACTATAGTTGTCACAGTTCAGGTTTAGTATAACTCTATACACTCTGTAATCTCAGGACCAAGAGGTCGATATGTGAAATTATAGTTGTCAAGTTCATGTTTAGTATAACTATATACACTCTGTGATTTCAGGAACAATAGGTCGATATGTGAAACTACAGTTGTCATAGTTCACGTTTAGTATAACTATATATACTCTGATGTCAGGTCCTACAGGTCGATATGTGAAACTATAGTTGTCACAGTTCATGTTTAGTATAACTATTCACTCTGTATTGTCAGGTCCAACAGGTCGATATGTCAAACTACAGTTGTCACAGTTCAGGTTTAGTATAACTATATACAATCTGTAATGTCAGGTCCAACTGGTCGATATGTGAAACTATAGTTGTCACAGTTCCTGTTTAGTATAACTGTATACACTCTGTCATATCAGTTTCAACCCGTCGATATGTGAAACTATGGTTGTCACAGTTCTTGTTTAATATAACTATATACATTGTGATGTCAGGTCCAACAGGTCGACACATGAAACTATAGTTGTCACAGTTCCTGTTTAGTATAACTGTATACACTATGTAATGTCAGGTCCAACAGGTCGACATGTGAAACTATAATTCTCACACTTCAGGTTTAGTATAACTATATACACTATGATGTCAGGTCCTACAGGTCGACATATGAAACTATAGTTGTCACAGTTCACGTTTAGTATAACTATATACACTCTGTAATGTCAAGTTCTACAGGTCGACATGTGAAACTGTAGTTGTCTCAGTACATATTTAGTATAACTGTATACACTATGATTTCAGGACCAAGAGGTCGATATGTGAAACTACAGTTGTCACAGTCCAGGTTTAGTATGACTATGTACACTCTGTAATGTCAGGACCTTGAGGTCGATATAAGAAACTATAGTTGTCATAGTTCATGTTTAGTATAACTATATACACTCTGTGATGTCCGGTCCAACAGGTCGATATCTGAAACTATAGTTGTCACAGTACATGTTTAGTATAACTATATACACTCTGTGATGTCTGGTCCAACAGGTCGATATGTGAAACTATAGTTGTCACAATTCAGGTTTGGTATAACTATATACACTCTGTCATATCAGTTTCAACCCGTCGATATGTGAAACTATGGTTTTCACAGTTCTTGTTTAATATAACTATATACACTGTGATGTCAGGTCCAACAGGTCCACATGTGAAACTATAGTTGTCACAGTTCCTGTTTAGTATAACTATATACTCTCTGTGATGTCAGGTCCAACAGGTCGATATGTGAAACTATAGTTGTCACAGTTAATGTTTAGTATAACTATATACACTGTGATGTCAGGTTCTATAGGTCGACGTGTGAAACTATAATTGTCACAGATCATGTTTAGTATAACTATATATACTCTGTGATGTCAGGTCCAATAGGTCGATATGTGAAACTATAGTTTTCACAGTTCAGGTTTCGTATAACTATATACACTCTGTGATGTCTGATCCAACAGGTCGACATGTGAAGCTACAGTTGTCACAGTTCAAGTTTAGTATAACTATATACACTCTAAAATGTCAGTTCCTACAGGTAGATATATGAAACTATCTTTGTCACAGTTCAGGTTTGGTATAACTACATACACTCTGTGATGTGAGGTCGAACAGGTCGATATGTGAAACTATAGTTTTCACAGTTCAGGTTTAGTATAACTATATTCACTCTGTATTATCAGGTCCAACAGGTCGATATGTGAAACTATAGTTGTCCCAGTTCAGCTATAGTATAACTATATTCACTGTAAAATGTAAGGTCCAACAGGACGATATGTGAAACTATAGTTGTCACAGTTTACGTTTGGTATAACTATATACACTCTGTAATATCAGGTCCAACAGGTCGATATGTGAAACTACAGTTGTCACAGTTCAGGTTTAGTATAACTATATACACTCTGTAATTTCAAGTCCAACAGGTCGATATGTGAAACTATAGTTGTCACAGTTCATGTTTAGTATAACTATATTCACTCTGTATTGTCAGGTCCAACAGGTCGATATGTGAAACTATAGTTGTCACAGTTCGTATTGAGTATAACTATATAACTCTGTAATATCAGGTCCAACAGGTCGATATGGTAAAATATAGTTGTCAGAGTTCAGGTTTACTATAACTATATACACTCTATAATGTCAGGTCCAACAGATGGACATGTGAAACTACAGTTGTCACAGTTCAAGTTTAGTATAACTATATACACTCTGATTTCAGGTCCTACAGGTCGACATGTGACACTATAGTTGTCACAGTTCAGGTTTAGTATAACTATATACACTCTGTAATGTCAGGACCAAGAGGTCGATATGTGAAACTACAGTTGTCACAGTTCAAGTTTAGTATAACTATATACACTCTGTGATGTCAGGTCCAACAGGTCGATATATGAAACTATAGTTGTCACAGTACATGTTTAGTATAACTATATACACTCTGTGATGTCAGTTCCAGCAGGTCGATATGTGAAACTATCTTTGTCACAGTTCACGTTTGGTATAACTACATACACTCTGTGATGTGAGGTCGAACAGGTCGATATGTGAAACTATAGTTATCACAGTTCAGGTTTAGTATAACTATATTCACTCTGTATTATCAGGACCTTGAGGTCGATATATGAAACTATAGTTGTCATAGTTCATGTTTAGTATAACTATATACACTATGATGTCAGGTCCTACAGGTCGACATGTGAAACTATAGTTGTCACAGTACATATTTAGTATAACTATATACACTCTGTGATTTCAGGACCAAGAGGTCGATATGTGAAACTTTAGTTATCACAGTCCAGGTTTAGTATAACTATATACACTCTGTAATGTCAGGACCTTGAGGTCGATATATGAAACTACAGTTGTCACAGTTCAGGTTTAGAATAACTATATATACTCTGTAATGTCAGGTCCTACAGGTCGATATGTGAGACTATAGTTGTCACAGTTCATATTTAGTATAACTATAAACACTCTGTGATGTAAGGTCCAACAAGTCGACATGTAAAACTATAGTTGTCACACTTCAGGTTTAGTATAACTATATACACTCTGATGTCAGGTCCTACAGGTCGACATGTGTCACTATAGTTGTCACAGTTCATGTTTAGTATAACTATATACACTCTCTGATGTCAGGTCCGACAGGTCGATATGTGAAACTATAGTTGTCACAGTTCAGGTTTAGTATAACTGTATACACTCTGTAATGTCAGGTCCAACAGGTCGACATGTGAAACTATAATTGTCACAGTTCAGGTTTAGTATAACTATATACACTCTTTGATGTCAAGACCTACAGGTCGATATATGAAACTATAATTGTCACACTTCAGGTTTAGTATAACTATATACACTCTGATTTCAGGTCCTACAGGTCGACATGTGACACTATAGTTGTCACAGTTCAGGTTTAGTATAACTATATACACTCTGTAATGTCAGGACCAAGAGGTCGATATGTGAAACTACAGTTGTCACAGTTCAAGTTTAGTATAACTATATACACTCTGTGATGTCAGGTCCAACAGGTCGATATATGAAACTATAGTTGTCACAGTACATGTTTAGTATAACTATATACACTCTGTGATGTCAGGTCCCACAGGTCGATATATGAAACTATAGTTGTCACAGTTCATGTTTAGTATAACGATATACACTCTGCAATGTCAGGACCAAGAGGTCGATATGTGAAACTACAGTTGTCACAGTTCAGGTTTAGTATAACTATATACACTCTGTAATGTCAGGTCCAACATGTCGATATGTGAAACTACAGTTGTCACAGTTCAGGATTAGTATAACTATATATAATCTGTAATGTCAGGTCCAACTGGTCGATATGTGAAACTGTAGTTGTCACAGTTCATGTTTAGTATAACTATATACACTCTGTGATGTCAGGTCCTACAGGTCGACATGTGAAACTTTAGTTGTCACAGTTCAGGTTTACTATAACTATATACACTCTTTGATGTCAAGTCCTACAGGTCGATATGTGAAACTACAGTTGTCACAGTCCAGGTTTAGTATAACTATGTATACTCTGTAATATCAGGACATTGAGGTCGATATATGAAACTATATTTGTCATAGTTCATGTTTAGTATAACTATATACACTCTATGATGTCAGGACCAAGAGATCGATATGTGAAACTATAGTTGTCACAGTTCAGGTTTAGTACAACTATATACACTCTGTGATGTCGGGTCCAACAGATGGACATGTGAAACTACAGTTGTCACAGTTCAGGTTTAGTATAACTATATTCACTCCATAATGTCAGTCTCAAGCCGTCGATATGTGAAACTATAGTTGTCACAGTTCCTGTTTAATATAACTATATACACTCTGTGATGTCAGGTCCAACAGGTTGACATGTGAAATTATAGTTGTCACAGTTCCGGTTTAGTATAACAATATACACTCTGTAATGTCAGGACCAACAGGTCAACATGTGAAACTACAGTTGTCACAGTTCATGTTTAGTATAACTATATACACTCTTTAAAGTCAGGGGCAACAGGTCGATATGTGAAACGATAGTTGTCACAGTTCCTGTTTAGTATAAATATATACACTCTGTAATGTCAATTCCTACAGGTCGACATGTGAAACTATAGTTGTCACAGTTCATGTTTAGTATAACTAGAAACACTCTGTGATGTTAGGTCCTACAGATCGATATGTGAAACTATAGTTGCCACAAGTCATATTTAGTATAACTATATACACTCTGTAATGTCAGGACCAAGAGGTCGATATGTGAAACTATACTTGTCACAGTTCATGTTTAGTATAACTATATACACTCTGTAATGTAAGGTCCAACAGGTCGATATATGAAACTATAGTTGTCACAATTCAGGTTTGGTATAACTATATACACTCTGTCATATCAGTTTACCCCTCGATATGTGAAACTATGGTTGTCACAGTTCTTGTTTAATATAACTATATACAATGTTATGTCAGGTCCAACAGGACCACATGTGAAACTATAGTTGTCACAGTTCCAGTTTAGTATAACTATATACTCTCTGTGATGTCAGGTCCAACAGGTCGATATGTGAAACTATAGTTGTCACAGTTAATGTTTAGTATAACTAAATACACTGTGATGTCAGGTCCAATACGTCGATATGTGAAACTATAGTTTTCACAGTTCAGGTTTCGTATAACTATATACACTCTGTGATGTCTGATCCAACAGGTCTTCATGTGAAACTATCTTTGTCAAAGTTCAGGTTTGGTATAACTACATACACTCTGTGATGTGAGGTCGAACAGGTCGATATGTGAAACTATAGTTTTCACAGTTCAGGTTTAGTATAACTATATTCACTCTGTATCATCAGGTCCAACAGGTCGATATGTGAAACTATAGTTGTCACAGTTCAGGTTTAGTATAACTCTATACACTCTGTAATCTCAGGACCAAGTGGTCGATATGTGAAATTATAGTTGTCAAGTTCATGTTTAGTATAACTATATACACTCTGTGATTTCAGGAACAATAGGTCGATATGTGAAACTACAGTTGTCACAGTTCACGTTTAGTATGACTATATATACTCTGATGTCAGGTCCTACAGGTCGATATGTGAAACTATAGTTGTCACAGTTCATGTTTAGTATAACTATTCACTCTGTATTGTCAGGTCCAACAGGTCGATATGTCAAACTACAGTTGTCACAGTTCAGGTTTAGTATAACTATATACAATCTGTAATGTCAGGTCCAACTGGTCGATATGTGAAACTATAGTTGTCACAGTTCCTGTTTAGTATAACTGTATACACTCTGTCATATCAGTTTCAACCCGTCGATATGTGAAACTATGGTTGTCACAGTTCTTGTTTAATATAACTATATACATTGTGATGTCAGGTCCAACAGGTCGACATATGAAACTATAGTTGTCACAGTTCCTGTTTAGTATAACTGTATACACTATGTAATGTCAGGTCCAACAGGTCGACATGTGAAACTATAATTCTCACACTTCAGGTTTAGTATAACTATATACACTATGATGTCAGGTCCTACAGGTCGACATATGAAACTATAGTTGTCACAGTTCACGTTTAGTATAACTATATACACTCTGTAATGTCAAGTTCTACAGGTCGACATGTGAAACTGTAGTTGTCTCAGTACATATTTAGTATAACTGTATACACTATGATTTCAGGACCAAGAGGTCGATATGTGAAACTACAGTTGTCACAGTCCAGGTTTAGTATGACTATGTACACTCTGTAATGTCAGGACCTTGTGGTCGATATAAGAAACTATAGTTGTCATAGTTCATGTTTAGTATAACTATATACACTCTGTGATGTCCGGTCCAACAGGTCGATATCTGAAACTATAGTTGTCACAGTACATGTTTAGTATAACTATATACACTCTGTGATGTCTGGTCCAACAGGTCGATATGTGAAACTATAGTTGTCACAATTCAGGTTTGGTATAACTATATACACTCTGTCATATCAGTTTCAACCCGTCGATATGTGAAACTATGGTTGTCACAGTTCTTGTTTAATATAACTATATACACTGTGATGTCAGGTCCAACAGGTCCACATGTGAAACTATAGTTGTCACAGTTCCTGTTTAGTATAACTATATACTCTCTGTGATGTCAGGTCCAACAGGTCGATATGTGAAACTACAGTTGTCACAGTTAATGTTTAGTATAACTATATACACTGTGATGTCAGGTTCTATAGGTCGACGTGTGAAACTATAATTGTCACAGATCATGTTTAGTATAACTATATATACTCTGTGATGTCAGGTCCAATTGGTCGATATGTGAAACTATAGTTTTCACAGTTCAGGTTTCGTATAACTATATACACTCTGTGATGTCTGATCCAACAGGTCGACATGTGAAGCTACAGTTGTCACAGTTCAAGTTTAGTATAACTATATACACTCTAAAATGTCAGTTCCTACAGGTAGATATATGAAACTATCTTTGTCACAGTTCAGGTTTGGTATAACTACATACACTCTGTGATGTGAGGTCGAACAGGTCGATATGTGAAACTATAGTTTTCACAGTTCAGGTTTAGTATAACTATATTCACTCTGTATTATCAGGTCCAACAGGTCGATATGTGAAACTATAGTTGTCACAGTTCAGCTATAGTATAACTATATTCACTCTGTAATATCAGGTCCAACAGGTCGATATATGAAAATACAGTTGTCACAGTTCAGGTTTAGTATAACTATATACACTCTGTAATTTCAAGTCCAACAGGTCGATATGTGAAACTATAGTTGTCACAGTTCATGTTTAGTATAACTATATTCACTCTGTATTGTCAGGTCCAACAGGTCGATATGTGAAACTATAGTTGTCACAGTTCGTATTGAGTATAACTATATAACTCTGTAATATCAGGTCCAACAGGTCGATATGGTAAAATATAGTTGTCAGAGTTCAGGTTTACTATAACTATATACACTCTATAATGTCAGGTCCTACAGGTCTACATGTGACACTATAGTTGTCACAGTTCAGGTTTAGTATAACTATATACACTCTGTGATGTCAGGTCCAACAGATGGACATGTGAAACTACAGTTGTCACAGTTCAGGTTTAGTAAAACTATATTCACTCCATGATGTCAGTTTCAACCCGTCGATATGTGAAACTATGGTTCTCACAGTTCAGCTTTAGTATAACTATATACACTCTGTGATGTCAGGTCCTACAGGTCGACATGTGAAACTATAGTTGTCATGTTCATGTTTAGTATAACTATATATACTCTGTGATGTCAGGTCCAATAGGTCGATATGTGAAACTATAGTTCTCACAATTCAGCTTTAGTATAACTATATACACTCTGTGATGTCTGATCCAACCGGTCGACATGTGAAGCTACAGTTGTCACAGTTCAAGTTTGTATAACTATATACACTCTGAAATGTCAGTTCCAGCAGGTCGATATGTGAAACTATCTTTGTCACAGTTCAGGTTTGGTATAACTACATACACTCTGTGATGTGAGGTCGAACAGGTCGATATGTGAAACTATAGTTATCACAGTTCAGGTTTAGTATAACTATATTCACTCTGTATTATCAGGTCCAACAGGTCGATATGTGAAGCTATAGTTGTCACAGTTCAGCGATAGTATAACTATATTCACTCTGTAATGTTATGTCCAACAGGTCGATATGTGAAACTATAGTTGTCACAGTTCATATTTACTATAACTATATACACTATATAATATCAGGTCCTACAGGTCTTCATGTGACACTATAGTTGTCACAGTTCAGGTTTAGTATAACTATATACACTCTTTGATGTCAGGTCCAACAGATGGACTTGTGAAACTACAGTTGTCACAGTTCAGGTTTATTAAAACTATATTCACTCCATGATGTCAGTTTCAACCAGTCGATATGTGAAACTGTGGTTGTCACAGTTCCTGTTTAATATAACTATATACACTCTATGATGACAGGTCCAACAGGTTGACATGTGGAACTATAGTTGTCACAGTTCAGGTTTGCTATAACTATATACACTCTGTCATATCAGTTTGAACCCGTCGATATGTGAAACTATAGTTGTCACAGTTCATGTTTAGTATAACTATATACCATCTGTGATTTCAGGACCAAGAGGTCGATATGTGAAACTACAGTTGTCACAGTTCAGGTTTAGTATAACAATATACACTCTGTAATTTCAAATCCAACTGGTCGATATGTGAAACTATAGTTGTCACAGTTCAGGTTTAGTATAACTATATACACTCTGTGTGTCAGATCCTACAGGTGGATATGTGAAACTATAGTTGTCACAGTTCAGGTTTAGTATAACTATATACACTCTTTGATGTCAAGACCTACAGGTCGACATATGAAACTACAGTTGTCACAGTTCAAGTTTAGTATAACTATATACACTCTGTGATGTCAAGTCTAACAGGTCGATATGTGAAACTATAGTTGTCACAGTTCAGGTTTGCTATAACTATATACACTCTGTCATATCAGTTTCAACCCGTCGATATGTGAAACTATAGTTGTCACAGTTCATGTTTAGTATAACTATATACACTCTTTGATGTCAGGTCCAACAGGTCGATATGTGAAACTATAGTTGTCACAGTTAATGTTTAGTATAACTATATACACTGTGACGTCAGGTCCTACAGGTCGACATGTGAAACTATAGTTGTCACAGATCATGTTTAGTATAACTATATATACTCTGTGATGTCAGGTCCAATAGGTCGATATGTGAAATTATAGTTTTTACAGTTCAGGTTTCGTATAACTATATACACTCTGTGATGTCTGATCCAACAGGTCGACATGTGAAGCTACAGTTGTCACAGTTCAAGTTTAGTATAACTATATACACTCTGAAATGTCAGTTCCTACAGGTCAATATGTGAAACTATCTTTGTCACAGTTCAGGTTTGGTATAACTACATACACTCTGTGATGTGAGGTCGAACAGGTCGATATGTGAAACTTTTGTTTTCACAGTTCAGGTTTAGTATAACTATATTCACTCTGTATTATCAGGTCCAACAGGTCGATATGTGAAACTATAGTTGTCACAGTTCATCTATAGTATAACTGTATTCACTCTGTAATGTAAGGTCCAACAGGACGATGTGTGAAACTATAGTTGTCACAGTTTACGTTTGGTATAACTATATACACTCTGTAATGTCAGGTCCAACAGGTCGATATGTGAAACTACAGTTGTCACAGTTCAAGTTTAGTATAACTATATACACTCTGTAATTTCAAGTCCAACAGGTCGATATGTGAAACTATAGTTGTCACAGTTCAGGTTTAGTATAACTATATACACTCTGTGATGTCAGGTCCAACAGATGGACATGTGAAACTACATTTGTCACAGTTCAGGTTTAGTAAAACTATATTCACTCCATGATGTCAGTTTCAACCCGTCGATATGTGAAACTATGGTTGTCACAGTTCCTGTTTAATATAACTATATACACTCTGTGATGTCAGGTCCAACAGGTTGACATGTGGAACTATAGTTGTCACAGTTCGTGTTTAGTATAACTATATACACTCTGTGATGTCAGGACCAAGAGGTCGATATGTGAAACTATAGTTATCACAGTTCATGTTTAGTATAACTATATACACTCTGTGATGTCAGGTCCAACAGGTCGATATGTGAAACTATAGTTGTCACAGTTTATGTTGAGTATAACTATATACATTCTGTGATGTCAGGTCCTACAGGTCGATATGTGAAACTATAGTTGTCACAGTTCATGTTTAGTATAACTATATACCATCTGTGATTTCAGGACCAAGAGGTCGATATGTGAAACTACAGTTGTCACAGTTCAGGTTTAGTATAACAATATACACTCTGTAATTTCAAATCCAACAGGTCGATATGTGAAACTATAGTTGTGACAGTTCAGGTTTAGTATAACTATATACACTCTGTGTGTCAGATCCTACAGGTGGATATGTGAAACTATAGTTGTCACAGTTCAGGTTTAGTATAACTATATACACTCTTTGATGTCAAGACCTACAGGTCGACATATGAAACTACAGTTGTCACAGTTCAAGTTTAGTATAACTATATACACTCTGTGATGTCAAGTCTAACAGGTCGATATGTGAAACTATAGTTGTCACAATTCAGGTTTGCTATAACTATATACACTCTGTCATATCAGTTTCAACCCGTCGATATGTGAAACTATAGTTGTCACAGTTCATGTTTTGTATAACTATATACACTCTGTGATGTCAGGTCCAACAGGTCGATATGTGAAACTATAGTTGTCACAGTTAATGTTTAGTATAACTATATACACTGTGATGTCAGGTCCTACAGGTCGACATGTGAAACTATAGTTGTCACAGTTCAGGTTTAGTAAAACTATATTCACTCCATGATGTCAGTTTCAACCCGTCGATATGTGAAACTATGGTTGTCACAGTTCCTGTTTAATATAACTATATACACTCTGTGATGTCAGGTCCAACAGGTTGACATGTGGAACTATAGTCGTCACAGTTCGTGTTTAGTATAACTATATACACTCTGTGATGTCAGGACCAAGAGGTTGATATGTGAAACTATAGTTGTCACAGTTCATGTTTAGTATAACTATATACACTCTGTGATGTCGGGACCAAGAGGTCGATATGTGAAACTATAGTTGTCACAGTTTATGTTGAGTATAACTATATACATTCTGTGATGTCAGGTCCTACAGGTCGATATGTGAAACTATAGTTGTCACAGTTCATGTTTAGTATAACTATATACCATCTGTGATTTCAGGACCAAGAGGTCGATATGTGAAACTACAGTTGTCACAGTTCAGGTTTAGTATAACAATATACACTCTGTAATTTCAAATCCAACAGGTCGATATGTGAAACTATAGTTGTCACAGTTCAGGTTTAGTATAACTATATACACTCTGTGTGTCAGATCCTACAGGTGGATATGTGAAACTATAGTTGTCACCGTTCAGGTTTAGTATAACTATAAACACTCTTTGATGTCAAGACCTACAGGTCGACATATGAAACTACAGTTGTCACAGTTCAAGTTTAGTATAACTATATACACTCTGTGATGTCAAGTCTAACAGGTCGATATGTGAAACTATAGTTGTCACAGTTCAGGTTTGCTATAACTATATACACTCTGTCATATCAGTTTCAACCCGTCGATATGTGAAACTATGGTTGTCACAGTTCATGTTTAGTATAACTATATACACTGTGTGATGTCAGGTCCAACAGGTCGATATGTGAAACTATAGTTGTCACAGTTAATGTTTAGTATAACTATATACACTGTGATGTCAGGTCCTACAGGTCGACATGTGAAACTATAGTTGTCACAGATCATGTTTAGTATAATTATATATATTCTGTGATGTCAGGTCCAATAGGTCGATATGTGAAATTATAGTTTTTACAGTTCAGGTTTCGTATAACTATATACACTCTGTGATGTCTGATCCAACAGGTCGACATGTGAAGCTACAGTTGTCACAGTTCAAGTTTAGTATAACTATATACACTCTGAAATGTCAGTTCCTACAGGTCAATATGTGAAACTATCTTTGTCACAGTTCAGGTTTGGTATAACTACATACACTCTGTGATGTGAGGTCGAACAGGTCGATATGTGAAACTATAGTTTTCACAGTTCAGGTTTAGTGTAACTATATTCACTCTGTATTATCAGGTCCAACAGGTCGATATGTGAAACTATAGTTGTCACAGTTCAGCTATAGTATAACTATATACACTCTGTGATGTCGGGACCAAGAGGTCGATATGTGAAACTATAGTTGTCACAGTTCATGTTTAGTATAACTATATACACTCTGTGATGTCACGTCCAAGAGGTCGATATGTGAAACTATAGTTGTCCCAGTTCATGTTGAGTATAACTATATACATTCTGTGATGTCAGGTCCTACAGGTCGATATGTGAAACTATAGTTGTTACAGTTCATGTTTAGCATAACCCTATACCTTCTGTGATTTCAGGACCAAGAGGTCGATATGTGAAACTATAGTTGTCACAGTTCATGTTTAGTATAACTATATACACTCTGTGATGTCGGGACCAAGAGGTCGATATGTGAAACTATAGTTGTCACAGTTTATGTTGAGTATAACTATATACATTCTGTGATGTCAGGTCCTACAGGTCGATATGTGAAACTATAGTTGTCACAGTTCATGTTTAGTATAACTATATACCATCTGTGATTTCAGGACCAAGAGGTCGATATGTGAAACTACAGTCGTCACAGTTCAGGTTTAGTATAACAATATACACTCTGTAATTTCAAATCCAACAGGTCGATATGTGAAACTATAGTTGTCACAGTTCAGGTTTAGTATAACTATATACACTCTGTGTGTCAGATCCTACAGGTGGAAATGTGAAACTATAGTTGTCACAGTTCAGGTTTAGTATAACTATATACACTCTTTGATGTCAAGACCTACAGGTCGACATATGAAACTACAGTTGTCACAGTTCAAGTTTAGTATAACTATATACACTCTGTGATGTCATGTCCAACAGGTCGATATGTGAAACTATAGTTGTCACAGTTAATGTTTAGTATAACTATATACACTGTGATGTCAGGTCCTACAGGTCGACATGTGAAACTATAGTTGTCACAGATCATGTTTAGTATAACTATATATACTCTGTGATGTCAGGTCCAATAGGTCGATATGTGAAATTATAGTTTTTACAGTTCAGGTTTCGTATAACTATATACACTCTGTGATGTCTGATCCAACAGGTCGACATGTGAAGCTACAGTTGTCACAGTTCAAGTTTAGTATAACTATATACACTCTGAAATGTCAGTTCCTACAGGTCAATATGTGAAACTATCTTTGTCACAGTTCAGGTTTGGTATAACTACATACACTCTGTGATGTGAGGTCGAACAGGTCGATATGTGAAACTATAGTTTTCACAGTTCAGGTTTAGTGTAACTATATTCACTCTGTATTATCAGGTCCAACAGGTCGATATGTGAAACTATAGTTGTCACAGTTCAGCTATAGTATAACTATATTCACTCTGTAATGTAAGGTCCAACAGGACGATGTGTGAAACTATAGTTGTCACAGTTTACGTTTGGTATAACTACATACACTCTGTAATTTCAAGTCCAACAGGTCGATATGTGAAACTATAGTTGTCACAGTTCATGTTTAGTATAACTATATTCACTCTGTATTGTCAGGTCCAACGGGTCGATATGTGAAACTATAGTTGTCACAGTTCAGGTTTAGTATAACTATATTCACTCCATGATGTCAGTTTCAACCCGTCGATATGTGAAACTATGGTTGTCACAGTTCCTGTTTAATATAACTATATACACTCTGTGATGTCAGGTCCAACAGTTTGACATGTGGAACTATAGTTGTCACAGTTCGTGTTTAGTATAACTATATACACTCTGTGATGTCAGGACCAAGAGGTCGATATGTGAAACTATAGTTGTCACAGTTCATTTTGAGTATAACTATATACATTCTGTGATGTCAGGTCCAATAGGTCGATATGTGAAACTATAGTTTTCACAGTTCAAGTTTAGTATAACTATATACACTCTGTGATGTCTGATCCAACAGGTCGACATGTGAAGCTACAGTTGTCATAGTTCAAGTTTAGTATAACTATATACACTCTGAAATGTCAGTTCCAACAGGTCGATATGTGAAACTATCTTTGTCACAGTTCAGGTTTGGTATAACTACATACACTCTGTGATGTGAGGTCGAACAGGTCGATATGTGAAACTATAGTTATCACAGTTCAGGTTTAGTATAACTATATTTACTCTGTATTATCAGGTCCAACAGGTCGATATGTGAAACTATAGTTGTAACAGTTCGTATTGAGTATAACGATATAACTCTGTAATATCAGGTCCAACAGGTCGATATGTTAAAATATAGTTGTTACAGTTCATGTTTAGTATAACCATATACCTTCTGTGATTTCAGGACTAAGAGGTCGATATAAGAAACTACAGTTGTCACAGTTCAGGTTTAGTATAACTATATACACTCTGTGTGTCAGGTCCTACAGGTCGATATGTGAAACTATAGTTGTCACAGTTCAGGTTTAGTATAACTATATACACTCTTTGATGTCAAGACCTACAGGTCGACATATGAAACTACAGTTGTCAGAGTTCCTGTTTAGTATAGCTATATTCTCTCTGTGATGTCAGGTCCAACAGGTCGATATGTGAAACTATAGTTGTCACAATTAATGTTTAGTATAACTATATACACTATGATGTCAGGTCCTACAGGTCGACATGTGAAACTATCTTTGTCACAGTTCAGGTTTAGTATAACTACATACACTCTGTGATGTGAGGTCGAACAGGTCGATATGTGAAACTATAGTTATCACAGTTCAGGTTTAGTATAACTATATTCACTCTGTATTATCAGGTCCAACAGGTCGATATGTGAAATTATAGTTGTCACAGTTTACGTTTGGTATAACTATATACACTCTGTAATGTCAGGTCCAACAGGTCGATATGTGATACTACAGTTGTCACAGTTCAGGATTAGTATAACTATATACACTCTGTATTGTCAGGTCCAACAGGTCGATATGTGAAACTATAAGTGTCACAGTTCCTGTTTAGTATAGCTATATTCTCTCTGTGATGTCAGGTCCAACAGGTCGATATGTGAAACTATAGTTGTCACAGTTAATGTTTTGTATAACTATATACACTGTGATGTCAGGTCCTACAGGTCGACATGTGAAACTATAGTTGTCACAGTTCTTGTTTAGTATAACTATATATACTCTGTGATGTCAGGTCCAACAGGTTGACATGTGGAACTGTAGTTGTCACAGTTCGTGTTTAGTATAACTATATACACTCTGTGATGTCAGGACCAAGAGGTCGATATGCGAAACTATAGTTGTCACAGTTCATGTTTAGTATAACTATATACTCTCTGTGATGTCAGGACCAAGAGGTCGATATGTGAAACTATAGTTGTCGCAGTTCATGTTTAGTATAACCATATACCTTCTGTGATTTCAGGACCAAGAGGTCGATATGTGAAACTACAGTTGTCACAGTTCAGGTTTAGTATAATTATATACACTCTGTAATTTCAAGTCCAACAGGTCGATATGTGAAACTATAGTTGTCACAGTTCAGGTTTAGTATAACTATATACACTCTGTGTGTCAGGTCCTACAGGTCGATATGTGAAACTATAGTTGTCACAGTTTAGGTTTAGTATAACTATATACACTCTTTGATGTCAAGACCTACAGGTCGACATATGAAACTACAGTTGTCACAGTTCAAGTTTAGTATAACTATATACACTCTGTGATGTCAAGTCCAACAGGTCGATATGTGAAACTATAGTTGTCACAGTTCTTGTTTAATATAACTATATACACTGTGATGTCAGTTCCAACAGGTCCACATGTGAAACTATAGTTTTCACAGTTCCTGTTTAGTATAACTATATACTCTCTGTGATGTCACGTCCAACAGGTCGATATGTGAAACTATAGTTGTCACAGTTAATGTTTAGTATAACTATATACACTGTGATGTCAGGTCATACAGGTCGACATGTGAAACTATAGTTTTCACAGTTCAGGTTTAGTATAACTATATACACTCTGTGATGTCTGATCCAACAGGTCGACATGTGAAGCTACAGTTGTCACAGTTCAAGTTTCGTATGACTATATACACTCTGAAATGTCAGTTCCAACAGGTCGATATGTGAAACTATCTTTGTCACAGTTCAGGTTTGGTATAACTACATACACTCTGTGATGTGAGGTCGAACAGGTCGATATGTGAAACTACAGTTGTCACAGTTCAGGTTTAGTATAACTATATACACTCTGTAATTTCAAGTCCAACAGGTCGATATGTGTAACTATAGTTGTCACAGTTCATGTTTAATATAACTATATACACTCTGTGATGTCAGGTCCAACAGATGGACATGTGAAACTACAGTTGTCACAGTTCAGGTTTAGTGTAACTATATTCACTCCATGATGTCGGTTTCAACTCGTCGATATGTGAAACTATGGTTGTCACAGTTTCTGTTTAATATAACTATATACACTCTGTGATGTCAGGTCCAACAGGTTGACATGTGAAACTATAGTTGTCACAGTTCGTGTTTTGTATAACTATATACAATCTGTGATGTCAGGTCCTACAGGTCGATATGTGAAACTATAGTTGTCACAGTTCATGTTTAGTATAACCATATACCTTCTGTGATTTCAGGACCAAGAGGTCGACATGTGAAACTATAGTTGTCACAGTTCAGGTTCAGTATAACTATATATACTCTGTAATGTCAGGACCAAGATCTCGATATGTAAAACTATAGTTGTCACAGTTCATGTTTAGTATAACTATATACACTCTGTAATGTCAGGACCAAGAGGTCGATATGTGAAATTATAGTTGTCACAGTTCATGTTTAGTATAACTATATACACTCTGTGATTTCAGGACCAATAGGTCGATATGTGAAACTACAGTTGTCATAGTTCAGGTTTAGTATAACTATATATACTCTGTAATGTCAGGACCAAGAGGTCGATATGTGAAACTATAGTTGTCACAGTTCATGTTTAGTATAACTATATACACTCTGTGATGTCAGGATCTACAGTTCGATATGTGAAACTATAGTTGTCACAGTTCATGTTTAGTATAACTATATACAATCTGTAATGTCAGGTCCAACTGGTCGATATGTGAAACTATAGTTGTCACAGTTCAGGTTTAGTATAACTGTATACACTCTGTGATGTCACGTCCAACAGGTCGACATATGAAACTACAGTTGTCACAGTTCAAGTTTAATATAACTATATACACTGTGATGTCAGGTCCAACAGGTCGACATATCAAACTATAATTCTCACACTTCAGGTTTAGAATAACTATATACAATGTGATGTCAGGTCCTACAGGTCGACATATGAAACTATAGTTGTCACAGTACATATTTAGTATAACTATATACACTATGATGTCAGGTCCTACAGGTCGACATATGAAACTATAGTTGTCACAGTACATATTTAGTATAACTATATACACTCTTTGATGTCAAGACCTACAGGTCGATATGTGAAACTACAGTTGTCACAGTCCAGGTTTAGTGTCACTATATACACTCTGTAGTGTCAGGACCAAGAGGTCGATATGTGAAACTACAGTTGTCACAGTTCAGGTTTAGTATAACTATATACACTCTGTAGTGTCAGGTCCAATAGGTCGACATGTGAAACTAGAGCTGTCACAGTTCATGTTTAGTATAACTATATACACTCTGTTATGTCAGGTCCAACATGTCGATATGTGAAACTGCAGTTGTCACAGTTCAGGTTTGTTGTGACAATCGTTAAGTTTTTCTTGAATTTCAAAACGAAAATTTTACCAAAAAGTATGAAACAAATAACTGAGTAATTATCTAGAGATTACATCTGAAAGATAAATTTTTTGCAAACTGATTTCCACCTGGAATACAATTTTTTTCAGAAATCTATCCGTACTTTCTAGGAAATATATATATTCTCTTACTGTCTTGTATGGGTACTTATGTATTGATGTTTATATATCCAGGAGTGTCAGGTTTCGTTAACCTCTTTCTTTAAATGTTGGTCTTGCAACTTTCAAGTGTATTTATGTATTGTTCACGATGCCAGAGTAGCCCGCACTTCCTCAGGCCCCTATCAGAGCAATGTCCATGCACAATCTGCACATAACACTTGGTTCAAATAAATCATTTCTCTTATAGTTCCATAGATTATTTGAACTTTCATTAGTTAGGTATTAACTATAGAACCTTTACATAAAAACTCTTTCAATGTTTAGTAATTAACCCCTAAATATATATATATGTGTGTGTGTGTGTGTTGTTAGTAACCGTGTTTAAATTGTGACGTCAGACCCGTAGCCATGGGAGAGGTGTTGGAAACCAAACATTTTCCAAAATTGCTATTGACCTTTTGACCTGTACCAAGAAAATAATAAATAAATAAATACTGGGTGATCGAAATGTAATAAATGAATAATATTACGAAAATAATAATAAATAAATACTGTTATGTATGTTAACGTATTTCTATTTCAAATAACTGGAATTTTCAATTTGAATTTATAAGTAAATGAAATGTCAATATGTGTCAGCTTTATGATATTTGTCAACTAGATTGATAGACACGTTTTTCTAACACAAACGTATTTTAATATACAAAAAACACAAAATTAATTTCAAAGTAACGGTTATTACTAATATTTTTTTATATACAAGAGTTTTATACACTAAGAGACAGCATTGAGTCTTATATCTGGTCTAGGACCGAATTTTTTATCGACGTTCACGGAGAGGAAATTAATTATTTCTTGATACACCTGGACACGGCATGGCCAGGTGGTTAAGGCACTGGACTTCTAATCCGAGGGTCGCGGGTTTGAATCCCCGTCAATCAAACATGCTCGCCCTTTCACCCGTGAGCGCGTTATAATGTGACGGTCAATCCCACTATTCATTGGTAAAAGAGTAGCCCAAGAGTTGGCGCTGGGTAGTAATGACTAACTGCCATCCCTCCAGCCTTACACTGCTAAATTAGGAACGACTAGCGCAGATAACCCTCGTGTAGCTTTGCTCGAAATTCAAAGACAAACAAGCACACATGATACACCTGTACGCTTTTTTTGGTGGCTAGTTAGCTTGAAGCACCCGTAAGTTTTCACCGGCGACAATATCTAATGTCCTTGTAGAAATATTAACGTCCGAAATTATTTCTCTGAAGTTAAGTGGCTTGTAATGTTCGAAATCTGCAAACGTTTCTGGTCAAATTCTGTAGTTTTCCGATTAATTATGTATTCCTCACAGTTATAGCTTTCAAGGCCTGTAGCGAAATACTGTGTAGTTGACTACCACTACTACTATTAATAATGATAATAATTGTCTCTCGGTGCGTTGGTTTGATATACCAACCACCCGAGATTCTCGAACTTTCGACACTGTTCTTAAACGCACTAGTCTTTTTGTAAAACAGTTGTTGCTGATTCTTACTCTCAAGAATCTTTTACAAATTTAGAAACCAGGCGGAAATTACGCAGTACACATCCAACAACAGACGTCACATGCATTAAAAGACAATACTGAAACAAACCTAGGTTTTACAATAAAGGTATAAGGGTAAATCTGTAACAATACTAAATGTTCTAAGTATAATCAGTAATAATATCAACAAAATGATAATGAATTATAGGTGTTCGAAACATAATAATATTGTGTGTTTTAGTCTTAGCCTAAAAATCTAATTTGTAAATAACGTAAAACGCGTGTATAACCTTTCGGTGGCTATGCGGTAAGTTTGAGGGATTATAATACTAAAGAATAAGTTTCGATACCTGCAATGGGCCTATCACATATAATCAATTATGTAGGTTTCTTGTTTAATAACAAGTTAAACTTGATATTAATTAAAACTCATGGAATTTATATTTAGTTCACACATCGTAACAGTTGTTGTTTATTAAACCACTATTAATCTGTCTGTCTTATGCCTGTCAGCCTGAAGTGTCTTATTATTAGCCGAAAGACCTCGTCGGCACTAGATAATGCGAATGTATCGTGCTTAGCCTATGCATCTTTACTTTCACTCATATGTTCTTAGAAAAAGAAAGAAAACAACTAAGCTTTTGGTTTATATTAATGTACAACTTACTTATACTGGTATAAAATCAATACCTTTTAAAACCATTGTTAAGGAATCCATAGTCCTGAAACTAAGCCTTAGTTATTAGAGTAACAAGATATTCTGCAATTCAATTAATAAGATTGGCCTCACAAATGAAATTACCTTTTCTATGGATTTTCGAAATAAAAATTTTTACAGTGGGACAGACATGGAACAGTTTCTCATAACGATTTTGTTTGTTTGTTTTGAATTTCTCATAAAAGCTACTCGGGGCTATCTGCGCTAGCCGTCCTTAATTTAGTAGTGTAAGACTAGAGGGAAGACAGCTAGTCATCACCACCCCCGTCAACTCTTGGGCTACTCTTTTACCAACGAAAAGTGCGATTGACCGTCATATTATAACGCCCCTACAGCTGAAAGAGCGAGTATGTTTGGTGTGACTGGGATTCGAACCCGCAACCTTCGGATTACGAGTAGAGTGCCTTGACCACCTGGCCATGCCGGGCCTCTCATAACAAACCTGTTAATAGCGAGTTAGTTGTATCGAATAAACTGGCCTGTCACTTTTTTGTAACTTTGGAATAATGTTTAATAAATTTATGTTTATCCAATTATATTTGAAAATTCCTGTTTCTTTAATTCTTTATAGGACTTGTTTTCAATTTCTCTTCAAAGTCCAAGGAAGATGACTTCTGGGAATATTGTATTGTATTCATTACTGTAGTAACATACTCTACAAGTTTGTATGTAGTTACATCAAGTAATACATCATTAGCTTAATATATTTTGTCTCTTCATCAAAACTAGTAAGCTGTGTGGACTACCAGTCAGTCAAATACTCAAACTGTGTATGTATGTGCATATATATAATTATATATACCAAAATCAGCACAGTATAACTGAAATCCAAAAACACATCGCCGTTACGATTCATAACTGTTGTCCTTAAGTCATGATAGACAATGTCTGGGGTTAAGCACCCAAATGTGTTGGGATATTCCATCTATCAGGCAAAATCCGAACACTGATGAAAAACGTGCCAGCAACTAAAGAGAATCGGTTAAGGATTAGGAGTTGAGTGCTAGAACCTACAAGGTCTCAACTCCAACTGTCCTTCGCCATCTGCAGCCAGTTTGAGGAAGATAGTTACCCTTGATACCTTGAAATAACTTTAAGATAGAATTACATCAATCCCATACAAATTTCGTTAAAAATTATAAACAATTCTACAAAGTAAAACACCCAGCCTCCACCCTTTCAACTGATGTTATAAATAATATAATATTCTTAGATTAGAACTAAGCCACCCTTAACTTCTACACAACTCGCAGCCTCCAACTTTTTAAATGATGTTGACCAAGATAAGAGACTTACCGTGCAAGCATTCCCCGGGTGAGCTAAGACAAGCCCAGCTACCTGAGGCACATCAACAATTAGTATACCGCACAGCTTGGTATTTATTGATTTATATATATAATTATGGCGTGACTGGTAGAGTTGATAATTGTTTCTCAGTTAGGTAAAACAAGTCGTCCAGAATTTAAAACACAAAAAATTATAAGCTTAAACCAGTTTATTGCAACCTCAACCACTGATTCATATTATCCAATACAAAATGTTCTCAAATTAAGAAGTAAAAAAGTCTAGTATCTCAACTAAACGTTATAATTCCACGGTCAATCCCACTATTCGTGTTTAAAAGATTAAGCCCAAGAGTTGGTGGTGAGTGGTGAGGACTTCATTACTGAATTAGGGACAACTAGTGTAAAAAGTTCCAGTGTAGCTTTGAGCGAAGTTCAAAACAAACCGAACTTAACTAGATATGAGACTAGTCCATAGTCTGGAGAGAATCTTAGGTTGTTTAAACCATTTTTAAGTCTTAAAATAACTTAAACTATAGAAAATACAACTTTGTGTCATTTGCCGCACCATAGTCTCTTCGTAAGAAGATAAAAGAGATATTTACTTTTATTGCTTAATTTTATTTTGCACGTGATATATTTGGAAGATTTATTGGAGTAAGCTGTTAGATTAAAAAACAGGAAGATGTGAATTCAAATGGAGAAACATTCCCTGCCTTTTAGAAGTTTCAGAACATAGCAATTTTGGTCATAAAAATACTGTACTGCATGGCTTTGTCTTATATTTACGCAGAAGACGAGACATCAGATGGCGTCAGTAAATTCTTGAAAAACTGTATAGATACACATACAATGAAAATGCCCAAAATATAACTATAATAATTGAATTTACAACGAATGAAAATTCCCACACCTTTGAAAAAAGAAACAGGTGGGGTTATAACATAAGAAATACATGTAAGGTCACATTAGGTAACAAAACCCTCACCATAACCAGTTTCACAGGTCTGTGGTGAGGAACAATAGTCGGTTATAATAAAAAATATATATGTAAGGTCACATTAGGTAACAAATCTCTAGTTTAGCCCAAAACTACACTAGGACTACCTGTAGTAGCCATTCCTAATTTAGAAATGGTAGACTAGAGAGAAGGCAGCTAGTCAATTCCAATCGCCACCAACTCTTTGGGTACTCTACCAAAATAGTGGGATTGACTGTCACCTTGTAGCGCCCCTATGTCTGAAAAGGGATATATGCTCAATCATGTGATTCGAATCCATGAATTGCAATTTCCAAATCCAGTGTTCTAAACAGCGTAAAAAAAAAGTATATGAGTGTATCTATATCTAAAACACAGCGAGTTTCAAAACTTCAATAATTCTTAGTTGAGTACAAACTTTTAACTCCTTCAAACAAGACACTGTTTGTTTGTTTTTTTGCTGTAAATGGTTAATTAGACGTTGTTTGTTTTAAGCATAAGTTATTCACCTTTATCTTTAGTTATAGGAAAAGAGTAAAAGGTTTTTTAAACGTATTACATGAATCACAAAAAGCTTTCTACATGACAACTAGTTTATTGTATAAAGATTCTCATTGGTGTATCCTATTAGCAGTAATTGATTCAGTAAAATGAATGATAAGTACATTACTTTCAATACATATGACTCCTTCTCTAAGGTAAAAGCCAAGTATGATCCTCAGCTTGCATCCCAACTGTTGAACTGGATCAAAGACCTCACAGGTGAAGACATCGATACAGATGGAAACAGCAAGAACTTCTACGATACGCTGTGTGACGGAATAATCCTGTGCAAGTAGGTTGTCTTCTTATGTTCCGGTTCATTCACAGATGAAGGACTTCAAATCACTCCTTAACGCAAAATATTTTAACCTCCGAGTTCATAATGTTACAGAATTTGTTTGTTCCTAAGTACAAACCTACTCAGTGGACTATATGTGCTGTGCCCACCACGCGTATCAAAACTCGGGTTTTAGAGTTATAAGTTCTCAGATTCATCATTTAGCCACTTGGAGACCGTATTATGATATTACGATCTAAAGTGTAATGTTATTGCTTTAGACTTTTGTCAAACATCTAAACATAATATTCGGAAAGAGTGTGGTCTAACCTCCATTAGCCATATAGTGTCAGAGATAGAATTGGAGGTATCTTCTATGTAATCTAAAAATAGTAATAATACTATATCACTGTATGTAAAAACCAGTGTTTCAACAACGTCTTTTATGCTATGTTTGCTATGTTGCTTAGCAACAAAAGTATGACTTCATATTGTTATTGTTTGATTTTGTTTTTAAATTTTGCGCAAAGCTACACGTGGGCTATCTGCGCTAGCCGTCCCTAATTTAGCAGTGTAAGACTAGAGGGAAGGCAGCTAGTCATCACCATCCATCGCCAACTCTTGGGCTACTCTTTTACCAACGAATAGTGGAATTGACCGTAACATTATAATGCTCACACTGCTGAAAGGGCGAGAATGTTTGGTGTGTCAGAGATTCGAATCCACGATCCTGAGATTACGAGTCGAGTGTCTTAACCACCTGGCCATGCCGGGCCTCATATTGTTATTAGTCTGTGTTCTGAAAGACTAAAACTGAATAAATATATTTATATATATATATTGATTTCTTAATTTAGTATCTCCGTTTATTAAATTCGTTTTTTAACTTTGATAATATAAGAGAAAAGTAGTTTAAGTCAGAAATTATTTATGTTTAAGATTGAACTGATGTTTTTTTTCTTTCCTGACAAACTTTGTGCACGTGGGGATATAGACTAGGTGATTCCGATTAAATCTTCACTTTAGGCTTAATTGAAAAGAAAAAACAGAAGGAAGTAGTGTGTTGAACTCACTTTTCGTGATAGAGTTAATTAACAAATTGTTATTTATGTTTTTGTATTTCTATGACCACTTCTAAGACATTTTTTTATTTTGAATTATAGGCAAAAGCAGAATGAAAATGACCAATAATTTCAATCAAATTGTGTTATTTCAATAAGGAGATATATTTTGGGTTTGTTTTTAAACAAACTATACTAAATACAATGCATTGTTGGCAAAAATGTATAATATTCAATCCTTTGCTTAAAATCAAACGCAATGCCATTTCTCCTTATTTAAATAACACATGAAATGAAGAAAAAAACGGTTGTAAACGGCTCGCTAGACAATCATATCGTGTTAACACTCTGTTTCAAAGTATTCGGTTGACTGCATTGGTTATTTTACGAGGAAGCGTGAAACAGACTGATCTTTAAATATAGGTGCTACAGACTAATATTAATAACTCTGGCTTTAATAAAAAACATACAGATGTTGTGGTCATCAGAGTAATAATACTTATAGGTGATGTGTTACCCACTATTTCTGAGACTTTTGAAATGGATATTGAAACAACTTACTAAACTAATCACTGTTAATGTTCCTTGGGTAAAAAAACGAAAAGTGCGCAACAGTTTGTTTTTAATATGCGTGGATTCAGATAAAAAAATTCAGTCAAGTCAGATACATAACACTATGTAACCAAATTTTTACTTTTTCCTGTTCCCGGGCAGAAAGTGTTATTTCCCAATTGTTTATGGTTAAAGTAAATGGAAAAGACCTATTTTTCTCTTCAAACTTTGCTTTTGTGACCTAGGAGCGTCAGACTATGTCTGAGAGCTGATACATGAAAGTTATTTACATTTCAGTCGTAAATCTCGAAAAATTACTAACTTCTAAACATCTTTGTTCATTTTTATATAAGTTTAGTATAAATACATGTAAATCTTGATTCATATGTTGTTTTATTCAGACCTTATGTAAATGAAAATGTGCAAATTTGCCCGTTTTTTACATAGAAAATAGGTTAATTTCTAAACTTAATTATCCAGGTCACTAAAGCAAAGTTTGAAGGGAATAATGGCCATTTTCTGTACTTTTACAACACAGGCAATTAAGAAACAACACGCACTATCCAGGAAAACAATTTGTGTTACATGGTGTTATTTAGCAACTGGACAAGCCAATCTTTAATAATATATATACCTTAACTTGGAAAACATTTCTGCAGAATTCAGAAAGAAAGTCTGAGTTGGATGTATTATACATCCTTACTTAAATAACTATATTTTCTTACTTTTCAAAACGAAGTCGTTATTGTCCTGAGAACATTGAGTTGCAAACTAGGTGTGTCATGTAATTATCACAAAATCGTATATCTTATCGCAAATAAAATAGAAAGACATCTTATAATCCTATATAATTTAGTATATGAATAGATTTCTGACACTGGTATGCAGCAGTAAAAAGTGAGATATGAAACATTCGTCTTTGCCAAGAACTCTGTACCAAAATATCATGAAACACTTCATGATTTATCTAACTCTATAGGAAAAGATCAACACGTAATTCAAACACTTGGACTCTAGGCTTCCTCGCCACCAAAGTTCCCTGTTTCAAGCTTCACGAAATTGTTGTCCCTCATCACGCTAATGTAACTTTGTTAAATCCTTGTATCTGGGTCAGAATGTTACCAATATTTATTAAATGCTTTATTCAAAGTCAAAGTCAATGGTATTATAAATAGTTCACTTGGCAAGGTGGTTAGGACGCTCATCTCGCAAGCTAAGAGTTGGGGATTCGAATCCCCGTCATAACAAACATACTCGTCCTTTCAGCTATGGTGGTGCTATAATGTGAAGGTCAATCCTACTATTCGTTTGTAAAAGAATTTATAAAGAGTTGATGGTGTGTGGTGATGAATAGCTACCTTCCCTCTAGTCTTACACTGCTAAATTGGTGACAGCTAACGTAGATAGCCCTGCTGTAACTTTGTGCGAAATTCAAAAACAAACAAGTAATACGCTTACTTATAAACAATCTTAAATTATTTACTTGAATAAGGCTTGATATTGTAAGTTAATAAAATAATTCAGATTGAGATTCACTTTTGCATGTTAATGAGGTTCGAGATGTGGTATGATGAACATTCAAGATAAAGTTTGTTTCTGTAGGTTAATTAACGTTCTTCAACCGGGTACTATCCCAGAAAAGAAGATAAACAACAGCAAGATGGCGTTTAAGAAAATGGAGAACATTAACCACTTCTTAGATAGCGCCCAAAAACTGGGCGTCCCTTCTCAGGAGATATTTCAGACTGTGGACTTATGGGAACAGCAGAATTTGACATCTGTTTGCACTTGCCTACAATCCTTAGCACGCAAGGTAAGAAAACCATCACACAAAAACACCTGACCACGTATGATCTCCTGTTGACGCACAGTGTGTTTGATTTTTGTTTGGTGTTGTTTCGAATGTTCCCGTGAAACATTACGAGGTTTATCTGCGCTATCATATACCAGTTATGAACCGACAAACTAAAGGAGGTAAGACAACTAGTCAACAGTAATGAACCGACAAACTAAAGGAAGTAAGGCAGCCAGTCGACAGTTATGAACCGACAAACTAAAGGAGGTAAGGCAGCCAGTCGACAGTTATGAACCGAGAAACTAAAGGAGGTAAGGCAGCCAGTCGACAGTTATGAACCGACAAACTAACGGAGGTAAGGCAGCCAGTCGACAGTTATGAACCGACAAACTAAAGGAGGTAAGGCAGCCAGTCAACACTTATTAACCGACAAACTAAAAGAGGTAAAGCAGCCAGTCGACAGTTATGAACCGACAAATTAAAGGAAGTAAGACAACTAGTCAACAGTTATGAACTGACAAACTAAAGGAGATAAGGCAGCCAGTCGATAGTTATGAACCGAGAAACTAAAGGAGGTAAGGCAGCCAGTCCACAGTTATGAACCGAGAAACTAAAGGAGGTAAGACAGCCAGTCAACAGTTATGAACCGAGAAACTAAAGGAGGTAAGGCAGCTAGTCGACAGTTATGAACCGATAAACTAAA
>NC_134829.1:54627937-54659154 GCF_004210375.1 Tachypleus tridentatus | reverse complement strand
AGCGACGGCCCACCAGAGTTTAGGGCCGATCCAAACTACATCAGAAATAGAGGGGGTATGATTTATTAATATAATTAATTTGTAATTGTTAATTAACACATTTCGACCTTCCAGAATGTGAACAGTGTCATTCTAAGAAGAAATCTGGCAAGTTTAGCAAAACTTTGACCAGTCTTACTGTGGTCAGCGGAGAGGAGAAACGAGAACCACAACAACCATAAGAAATATTAGAAATGCTTGTTTGTATACATATGCTGTTATATTATGACATACTCTTTTATATATGCATTGAATATATATAGCTGTACAAGGTAAAACATAAAGACTGCTTACAGACCTATATATGTATTTTTGTACGTGCAAGCACATGCAATGCGTGTTGGCCAGTACCGTGTTTCTCCGATAATAAGACCTACCCATAAAATAAGACCTAGTGTGATTTTTGGGGATAGTTTTAATATAAGCCCTACCCTTAAAATAAGCCCTAGTTAAGAGTGGCAGGAAGAGGAAAGAAATAAAAAAAAATTAATTTATTAATTAGTTTAATAGTTAGTTAATTAGTTTGTTTAAGTATTAATCCGTTAGTTTAATAGTTTAATAATAGTTTATTTTAAATGGTTAGTTTAATAGTTTAATAATAGTTTATTTTAAATGGTTAGTTTAATAGTTTAATAATAGTTTATTTTAAATGGTTAGTTTAATAGTTTTACTTTGTAACTTCATTTTTTTAATATATCAAAATAAGACATCCCCCGAAAATAAGCCCTAGTGTCATATTTTGGAGTGAAAATTAATATAAGCCCTGTCTTATTTTCGGAGAAACACGGTACGTTTGTCCATTGTAAAGAAAGTTGGTGTTTATTCCTCATAACAAAAAAAGCCTACGAGTTATTATTTTGATAATTATGCTTTCCAAACATTTCAGCGGGAAGTCTCAAACAAGCGTCCAAGTAGAATATGACATCCCTACACTTATTACATAGATGGTTAAAAACATTTCTGGTCATAAGCATTTCCATTGTGTATTACCATTTCGTTGCTAACGTACCTGGAAAGTTGTTTAACGAATGAAAAAAAAACAATAAACAGGTTATTAATTTTACTAATTACTGTATTCGAGTCTCTTGGTTTACATTTCCAGTTCTTAACTATATCGTTTTAACTTGTATGTACTTGACTATGGTGTTCTCACATGTGTATCGCACTAGATTTCTCATGATATAATGAAGCCGGGGTAACCTGTTTGATTCATGGCTGTACTGTATATTTAAAGGAGATACAAGGTTTATGTCCCAAGGCGATAAAAAAACTCTACATAGTTCTTTCTTAACCAGGTTTTTTTGAGAAAATAAAGACATTAACTGCTGTTCGAGATCTTTCCAGTTACATAATAACGTGAAAGTGTTCATTGACTGGTTGTAAGTACTGTTAGAAAAAGAGTGAATATATTCTTGTAATAATTCATATATATAATGTATTCCAACGTACTTAGCTACTTTATCGGAACATTTATCAGGGTACATTTGTTTGTTTTGAATTTCGCGCAAAACTACACGAGGGCTATCTGCGCTAGCCATCCCTAATTTAGCATTATAAGACTATAGGGAGGCAGCTAGTCATCACCACCCTCCGCCATCTCTTGGGCTACTCTTTTTACCAACGAGTAGTGGGATTGACCGTTACATTATAACGCCTCCTCGGCTGAAAGGGCGAGCATGTTTGGTGCCACCGGGACTCGAACTCGCGGCCTTTAGATTACGAATCGAGCGCCCTAACCACCTGACCATGTCGGGCCTGAGTCTACATTTATTAACCACTGGAAAATTCGAATTGTAATTACCGTGAAGTCCTCACAGCGTGTGTTTGTATTTAGTAGAACCCGTGATCACATGCAGATGGATAGACATTGCTGGGAGGAAACTGTAATTCGATATCGTCACGTGCTATCGATTCTATTTATCCTTATACATGCAGATCTAACTCCGAAACTTGAGAAGTGGAAATTTCAGATTTTTGTTTGGGATAAACTTAGTGTCCTTCTCGTGTTTTGCGATAAATTTTAACATAGTATAAGAAGAAGCGTCATAGATTTGATAGAAGTGGATCAGATAACAGTAACACCCAAGGGCTCTCTCTTCTAATGTGATTATTTTGGGGACGCACGTATATGAAAAAAAAAGAAGCGTAGTTCGCATTTTGTGAATGAATCATCATCAAAACTATAAGAAATAATTAGAAAAAATAAGTCCCAGACTGGCTTTCACCTTTAAAAGTTTTAAAAACACCAACCAGCATTTAACCCGCCAGTAAAATTCGCTCACGGCCTGGCATGGCCTCGCCCGAGGGTCACGGGTTCGAATCCCTGTCAAACATGCTCGCAATTTCAGCTGTGGGGGTGTTGTAATGTTATGGTCAATCCCATTATTCGTTGGTAAAAGAGTTGGCGGTGGGTGGTGATGACTAACTGTTTCCCTCTAGTCTTGCATTATTAAATTATGGATGGGTAGCGCAGGTAGCCCTCGAGTAGCTTTGCGCGAAACTCAAAAACAAACAAAACACTCGATCTGAGAATCGTGGGTTCGAATCCTCTTGAAACTAAATATGCTCGTCCTTTCAGCCGTTGGGGCGTTATAATGCGGCGGTTAGTTCCACTATTGGGTAACGACTAGCTGCTTTCCATGTAGTCTTACACTGCTAAATTAGGGATGGCTAACGCAGATAGCCCTTGTGTAGTTTTGCGCGAAATTCAAAATAAACCAAAATTCGCCCTCATTTAATTTATAATGATACAATCTTCGGAAGACGAAAACCATGTATAAGAAGGAGGTAAAATTTTTCGTATTAAGTATTTACAGTTTTAAATACACACAGAAAAGTTAGAGTGTAATTTGAGACCTTTCCGTTGCTTTTATGTTTCTGTCAAAAGTCGATTAATATATAAAAAGGTCGTACGTATTTTGAATATTCCGGTAGATGGCGGTAGACGTGATTTATCCCTCGTCTCAGTCTGCAAGTGATAATACATACTAAAATCTAAGAACGTTACATCTAACTTCTAAGAAAATGACGTAAACTCTTTCGTGTAGTTCATGTTCAAACTTTAAATTGAATATGTTACCTGTTGCATACCCAGGAAACTTCGTAACGTTTAATGTGTATTGTTTGATTCTGTTATTGCTTGTGATCAGATTGTTCATGTAGCTACAAATAAAAAAGAGAGATTGGGGTTGTTGGATCGCTGGAACGTGTATAGTACCGCAGTGGTCTTCTGGATTTTCTGTATTAATTCTGATGGTTGCTATGTAAGATGCTACACATTAGTTACATAATTTCACAAAATGGTTATTTTGAATATTTTATAATTCTGTCTCAATTTCGGGCCGAGTTAACTGCTTAGTTTGGAGAGGTTGTTTAACGCAGTGAGATTTAACTGCTTAGGTTCGAGTATGCTTAATTTCGCACAGTGTAGGTTTAATTTCTTAGGGTCGAGTGGGCCTCGTTTCACACTGTGTGTGGATTTGACTGCTTGGATTCTAATGGACCTCGTTTCACACAGTGTGTAGGTTTAACTGCTTGGGTTCTAATGTACCTCATTTCATACAGTGTGTAGGTTTAACTGCTTGGATTCTAATGGACTTCGTTTCATACAGTGTGTGAGTTTAACTTCTTGGATTCTAGTGGACCTTGTTTCACACAGTGTGTGGGTTTAACTGCTTGGATTCTAATAGACCTCGTTTCACACAGTGTGTAGGTTTAACTGCTTGGGTTGTAATGGACCTCGTTTCACACATTGTGTAGGTTTACCGTAATAACTTATTTTGCTTGTTAAAATGTGTTGATTTACACCCTCTCCTCGAAGTTTCCGTTAAAAATAATTGGAAGTGATCTTTTGTCACGTGCATTGATTGATCATGTGTGCAACTCTTCTCCTGGACAAATTGAATTACGTCATCGGTATGCAAGTGAAGCGGCCTAGTGGTTAGGACACTTGATTCGCAATCCACAGGTCGTGGATCCGAACCCCGTCACCTACCATATTTCCCCTTTCAGCCTGGGGGAGGGTGTATAATGTCACGGTCAATCCTACTTTTCTTTATTAAAAAAAACCCACGAGTTGACAGTGGATGATGTTGACTTGACTAGCAGTCTTCCCTCTGATCTATTGCTAGCGCAAATATCCATATAATATCTGTGCGCGAAATTCAGCAAACAGACGTGAAAGATGACATGTACAGTATACGTGAATATTCTCTGTATTAAGAAAAGTTGAACATCTGATAAACATGGTGCATTGAAGACTTCTGTACATGTAAACAAGTATATTAAAACTCCATCTTTTCTACATGACTTGAACCGAAATATAAATTTACAAAATACTGTGCAAACCGTATGTACGTACTGGTAGAGAAGGATTTGGTAATTTATTTTAACTTTTCATTATAATATCTTATTTATAGTAGTACATTTAGACTGCAGAAGTTCTCGAACGAAATGAAGAAGTATGTTTGTACCAACGTTAAGGCAGCGTGATTAAATATCAGAGTTCGAGACGCGTGGCATCGGAATTCCATGTTATATATGTATTTAAAAACGCGCAGAGCGTGACACCGTACTGATTTATTATAGTAGGTATAATTAACCGGGTCCCAGACGGAGATATCGAGCAATTTGATTTGTCCGATTCTGGTTTTAAGTAAGGGTAAAACAGTCTTTGGTAAATGGAGACTATGTGTTTGTTATGATTTATTTCGTGTATGACAGCACAGTAAATATCTGAGAGATCTCGTGACGAAGGTCTGATTTCTACACAGATGCATTTGTCAACCTTCCGCCAACTCAGTTGAATGGCTTATATGGATGTAGAATTAGTATTTTTTTTATGTGTGTGTCTTTGAACTGATTTCACCCTTGTATAAAGTTTTGGTTAACGTGCTCATCAGGTCAGACTGAATAACAAATTGATCGAGTATGGCTGCGTTATAAACCGGGTTTCGATACCCGTCATGGGCAAAGCACAGATAGTCCATTGTGTAGCTTTGTGCTTAACTTCAAACAGAGAACTGTAGAGGCTTGTTTTGCTTTCTAACATTAACTTATTTTTAACTATTTTAAGAATCCAGCGGAACTTCTTACGGAAAACTTATCTAATTATTTGGTTGTTAAAAATCACGCTAGGTGCTGCGTTCTAGTTTGTTTTTTTTTCTCTGTTGCTACTGGGCCGAGTAGAATGACGCTTTTGTGATTTTTTTGAGGGAGACCATAGGTAGGACCTATTTTAAGGCCGTTCACGGTTCTTTTTTTTTTTTGTCTTCGGGTTCAGTAATCTGAGGAAGTGAACAAGCAAATCCAGCAAACGTGATCAAAGACAAAGAAAATAAACATTTTGGGGTAAGACTCACTTTTAGAAAATAACAACACCAGGTGACTGTTAAATAATTCATCAATAATTCCGTTGAAATGTTTTTCAGTCTGGCTTCATTATGGTAATATAATTGTTAAATTCACCACTAGGTGACTCCTAAGTTCAAAGAATTGTTTGAAACTTTGCAGCATTATTTTATTATTATTATTATTAAAAACTTAATTTTTTACAGTTTCTTGTAATGGGAAGAACTCGTTATAAATCAGTTTGTTTCGGATACTAGTGCGAGCTACAACAAGAGCTATGTTGGTCAGCCGTTCCTAATTTCTAACTTACAGACTAGAATGGAAGGCTAGTCAGCAGCACAAACTGCCAACTCTTGGGTTAAAATCGGTTTTTTCCAATGGTGGCATTCACCAGTCAGTCACTCTCATAACCTTCCTTGGTAGGACATTGGTAAGTCCTGGGATTTACAACTCTGGTATCATGGGTTGGATTCCCCTCTGTGGGCATAGCAGATAGCCAGATGTGGCTTTGCTCTAAGAAAACATTCTCATAACCGTACCTACGGGTACAAAGAACGGAGAGCAGTTTAATAGCAGTAAAACACGGAACTCTTGAATTACAGGTTAGCCCGACCTTCATTTCACATATTAGTAATTAAGTAACTCAGTTTGACTGGAGGGTTATTTTGGCAGAAAGAAGACGTAACTTTAAAATAACTGTCTTTATGTAACATAACCTTAAAAACAAACATCGTGACTGGTTATTAATACTTTGGTTTGTGTTTCTACTGTAAGCTATAATACTTGACCCATACAAGTAAGGACAACTGTCAAAGTAAATATTTACTGCGACAGAAGATTTCTTTCAACAAACCTTCAGGGTCAGTGTCTTTCTGTTATTTTTATGTTAAACTGTGACTTGAGAAACAAAAAAGACCGTAATATTGGTATGTTACAAACTTATGTTTATTTAGTCATGAGCTAGAAAATAGAATTTGCTTGAACGTTTTTGCTTTGATGTGCCCCTAGTGGCACAGCAGTATGTCGGTGGATTTACAGCGTTAGAATCCGAATTTTGATACCCGTGGTGAGCATAGCATAGATAACCCGTTGTTTAGCTTTGTGTTTAATTTCCAAACAGAAACAACATGCTTTGTTAAGTCGGTTTATTTGTTTTGGTACACACGAGTTGTGTGACTTATTAAGGTCAAAGCAGTGACTAGCCTGAAGTGGTTGACCGTGAATATATTAATTATGACCTTGACACCAGTTCTTGTTCTTAGGTAACATTCATTGGCTTTTATTACTTTATTATCTAGTGAGATATATATAGTCTTACTGTTTGTAATGATACGGCACTGTGTTATTTATTGCACTTTGAACGAAATTTATGACCTTACACCATGACTGGCCCGAGGAGAACGATATTCGAAACCACTTATTTCTCTTAGCAGAAAAATACAAGTTTTATTAATTTCAAATCACAACAACTGCTGCTTAAAGAATACCTAATATAATCATATTACTAACACTTGAAACTATAGTATGTTGGTTTATATTTTACTGAATATTGAAGCTTTTTACTGTCTATTTCTTGTTAACCAGTTTGATCATAAATATACATATCCTCTGCAGTAGCCTCCCAGCTAGTACAGCGGCAAGTCTACGGATTATACAACGCTAAAAGAAGGAGTTCGATTCCCCTCGGTGGACTCAGCAGATAGCCCGATGTGACTTTGCTATAAAATAAAACACACACACACACACCGTTGCAGTACTCCTTTAAAAGACAAATTCCCTAATGTATGTTACCGATTTCTCTCTTTTTTTGTAAATTGTAGTGTACTTTGTTTTGGCCATATCACAGTATACACTTGCAGGCCAATTGATTATTGGTAGAAACTACCTAATACACTGGTGTTTATGTCTTCTATTTTATTGGCCGAAACGAATAAAACGCATTTGGTTTCTTCCTTTTTCTTCGAAACCCTATAATTCTTCGTAGGTATAAAATGACGGAGATCTGTTGATGATGTGGTTCTCTGGCAGTAGTCCTGGGATTATTGACATAAACAGCGCTTCTAATACACGCACCTGCTCCCTGGATCAGTCCATCCTGTGACAGGAGTCTTTATACGGCCAGAAAGCTTGATTTCCTTCCCCGGTGTTAGAGAACAGAGAAATCTAACACACGTTTCTCAGTGGAATTTTGTATTCGTGGTGGGGGTCTTCACCTCCCCTGTCCTGTGTACTTAACCACGCTAGGTGAGCCGTAGTACCTAGGGGGAAGGTCAGGAACTAGTTGTCCTCACCCTGCACCAAATATCGTATCTCTGATCACCGGCTAAGATCGGTTTACGCCTTATCTCAAGTAGTTTCTGTTTTGTCATGGGCCTTACGTTTTCCTTCTTGGAATTTGGCCGATTGACCTCGGGGAAGACAGCCAGTCTTTAGCAATAGTGGATGACCGAAGGGTCGATAGAGAATGTTTTTCCACATTTCTGCTTGTCGAACAAGATTTATGTTACAGTAAAAAAGTTGGTGACGTTGATCGAGGTAGTGTGATGGCACATAGATGGATAACGTTGTTCTCAAACTGAAATGACGTTTATTAGATACAACTACTGGTCAGGAAATACGCTAAAAGTACAGTTCATAACCCCCTAAAAAACCGTAAATTAATGAAACCAGTTCCTTATGATAAACTGGCTAGAAGTGATTTGATAGCATAAGCGGCCTATCAAACACCACAATGGCTGATATACGTACCCCAGCCGTCTGATGAGCCATGATCTTGACGAAAGGCCTCGTTGATAGTGGATACAATAGATATGGTGTGTGTATTTGACACGTCATTTCTTCTCTCAATCTTTTAAAGTTCTTAGAAATAGATATTTGTATTATCTGTATGTATTTCTTTTATATTTTCCGACCTGCTTTTAATTTAACGGTTTTCATTGAATATTTTTTCCCGATGAAACTGTCGAATTACTTGTCACAATCTAAAGTTCGTTGTATTGTATTGAAGTTAGCAAGGAGCTCGTGACTTCTTACTCTGCCCTTCATCTTGGAACTTTAACCTTTCACCTGCATAGGTGTTGCCTACTGTCAAGCGTTGGTTTTGTTTTTAAGGTCATGTTATCAGCTTGTTCTCACCACGTGATATCATACTATGAAAATTAGATTCCTTTACAAGAAATATACGTCTTTCTTGTCTGAAAATTGATGCTAAGTCTCAGCTACTTTTGCTCCTCACTTCAGTTTCCAACTTTACAAAAGTACATAGAACGGTTGATATAGTGGGTTATAGTTACCCTTAATTTATTGATATAACTACATACATTTAATGATTGATATTGTGAATTATAACCCTTAATTTATCGATATAACTACATACATTTAATGATTGATATGGTAATTATAACCCTTAATTTATTGATATAACTACATACATTTAATGATTGATATAGTGAATTATAACCCTTAATTTATTGATATAACTACATACATTTAACGATTGATATGGTGAATTATAACCCTTAATTTATTGATATAACTACATACATTTAATGATTGATATGGTAATTATAACCCTTAATTTATTGATATAACTACATACATTTAACGATTGATATGGTGAATTTTAACCCTTAATTTATTGATATAACTACATACATTTAATGATTGATATGGTGAATTATAACCCTTAATTTATTGATATAACTACATACATTTAACGATTGATATGGTGAATTTTAACCCTTAATTTATTGATATAACTACATACATTTTATGATTGATATGGTGAATTATAACCCTTAATTTATTGATATAACTACGTACATTTAATGATTGATATGGTAATTATAACCCTTAATTTATTGATATAACTACATACATTTAACGATTGATATGGTGAATTTTAACCCTTAATTTATTGATATAACTACATACATTTAACGATTGATATGGTGAATTTTAACCCTTAATTTATTGATATAACTACATACATTTAATGATTGATATGGTAATTATAACCCTTAATTTACTGATATAACTACATACATTTAATGATTGATATGGTGAATTATAACCCTTAATTTATCGATATAACTACATACATTTAATGATTGATATGGTAATTATAACCCTTAATTTATCGATATAACTACATACATTTAATGATTGATATGGTGAATTATAACCCTTAATTTATCGATATAACTACATACATTTAACGATTGATATGGTAATTATAACCCTTAATTTATTGATATAACTACATACATTTAATGATTGATATAGTGAATTATAACCCTTAATTTATTGATATAACTACATACATTTAATGATTGATATGGTGAATTATAACCCTTAATTTATCGATATAACTACATACATTTAACGATTGATATGGTGAATTATAACCCTTAATTTATTGATATAATTTCATACATTTAACGATTGATAATGTGAATTATTTATTTGTGATTTTCGTTGGTGCCAGTTTTATACTCGGAATGCAGTTCAGTCAGATCCCAATAAGAACGTGTTTCAAAGATCTTTTAATTGCTGACCTAAATCAACCTGTTCGTATGATATCATTATATTTCTTACATATTTGCTTGTCTGTTTTTAACAACTTAAGTATATTAATGTTTCTTATTCAGTATAATTATGATTGTTTAAAAAGGTTGTTCTACAATATTATATAATTGTAATCTAGTTGTAAAAGTCCAGTGTTTTACCGATTATTATATGGTTTTACATCTTTATTTATTAAATTATTAAACATATAATCCCTGATTTACTTTACATTATTAGTAACATTCATTGTCATTTCATTATTTTTAACGCAGATTTATTTAATAAACTATACAATGTTAATAGCCACTCTGGTGTCCTGGCATTACTTTTAACAAATGTGTGTTCCTTTTTAACAATGTTATTAATCCGCTAGTATCGCCACGTTATTATGAACAGGTTTGTTTTTCTAGCGTTATCACTTAACCTTGTACCATTACAATATTTTTTAGTATTTCAAAACTGTGGGAAAATTAGTTTCAATGTTAAGCAACTATAATTTCATAAGAAATATATGGTTTTACAATTGTACAATGTTTATTATTGCTTTGAATTTTTTCATTCCCCTCTAAAAAGATAATTTGCTATATGTTTTTAAGAAATCACAAATTCAAAGTAAGCAGCAAAGGAAAATACGAAATTACCGTCCATATCATAAAAAAATGAGAAAACGGATTAAGTGCAAAACATAAAGTTTGTAATTCACAACATGGAAAGCTATCCATTGGTACACAGCACGCGCGGTTCCCATGGCGATCAGAGTTTGGGAAATCAGTAGCTGTGAAGAACATTTAAGTGCTTATCAACCCATAAAAATTAAGCGTATAGAGAAAGGGGTTTTAGAACCCCTTAGAGGCGAATAACTGATATGTGATTAGGGAACGGAATGTTGGATAGTTTTCGTTACGGGCAGACAGATATACATACACACAAACGCTTGTCATTTTCTAGTTTCACTCTATTATTGTTCAGTCTTGTGCCATTATTGGTGAGATGTTTGTTTTAATATCGCGTTACTCTGCGCTCTGGTGTTACTACAGTATTGTTCAGTCTTGTGCCATTATTGGTGACGTGTTTGTTTTAATATCGCGTTACTCTGCGCTCTGGTGTTACTACAGTATTGTTCAGTCTTGTGCCATTATTGGTGACGTGTTTGTTTTAATATCGCGTTACTCTGCGCTCTGGTGTTACTACAGTATTGTTCAGTCTTGTGCCATTATTGGTGAGATGTTTGTTTTAATATCGCATTACTCTGCGCTCTGGTGTCACTACAGTATTGTTAATTCTTGTGCCATTATTGTTTTTATGTTTGTTTTAATATCGCATTACTCTGCGCTCTGGTTTTACTATAGTATTGTTCAGTCTTGTTTCATTGTTGGTTACGTGTTTGTTTTAATATCGCGTTACTGTGCACTCTGGTGTTGCTACAACATTGTTCACTCTACTATCAAAACATCACTTATACAGTATATTGGCACAAACTAACGTATTCAGAACACTAAACTTAAGGCTTAGCATTTGTATGATATTAAACTTTTATCGTACTTTGTTGTCGCCATATCTATAAATTATTCACAGTAGCTTAAACGTAGTGTTTAATGTGTTTAGATAAATGTTTACATCACACGCATACTTGATGATACGTTTGACCATTAGTTTGATCCATTCGCAACGTCTTACATACATTATCGTCCAGTCTAAAGGGGTTTGGTATGCCAATGCTAAGTATTTCGTGTATTTTCAGTATCGTAGTCCATTTTGTAGTTTTTAAAAGTACTAGAGTATAATATAGTGTGTTAAAATATGAGCATATATGCGATTTAAGTATAGGATATTTGATTTAGTGTATTGTCATATATTTATATAGTTTTAACGTTTTTGAGGAACTAGTCTAGTTTCCCGTGTTAAAACGTAAAGAAGTTTGTATTAACTGTACGATAATGTATTTATTGTAGTGTATTATAATACTGAAAATGACTGTATTTTAATGGTGTATTAAAGACAATACTCGAGCTTGAAGTATTATAATATTTAGATACAACTTTTATGTGTAATTTGCGTTTATACAAATTTATACATTGTATATGATCTTTACTATCCGAATGTTTTTGACCTTTTTCACCCAGTTTTTAATTTCGTATGGAAATCTAACGTTAGAGCCAATCCGCTCATTGTATTCAAAATCTTGAAAGATATACACGTTCTGTCGACAATAAGGCGTCCTGTAATACCCTGTAAACGCGAATCGCAAGCGACATCTTCTTCAAGATGCATTTAAACATTTAGGTAAATAAAGTTTTTAAAATAAGACTGGATACTGTGTATACAGCTGCAGTGTGGCAGAGTGCTTGTGTCGGTATCTCTAACAAGTCTTACGTAGCAACTGACAATATTCATTGTATAGCTTTCGTAAGATCGATCGAAAGAGGATATTTAGAGTTGCTGCCGGGAAACCTAATGTGATTATTGCCTTTATATATTACCATCACATTTGTGTGTGTAATTTTTCTTTAGCTGTCTTAACGGATGAGGTGCCATATGATAATTAGAGCTCGTTGTCTATAATTCACCCCGAGCTGGTATTTAGCCTCGTGACATCAAACCTCGTTTAATTAATGTTTCTAGAACTTTCTATTTACGGCCAATCACAGCAGAGTTGTCGAACTGCGAAAATTAAAGCAACGTATGATGAAAGTTATTTAATTTATCTTTGTTCGGCAATTGTTTAAATCGTGTATTTTGCGTTTTTTATGATGTTGTAATATGCGCGATCGTATATGTGTAATGTTACAAAAATATGACAGCAGACCGCGTCCATTTGGTTTTTATGCCCCATTACTTAGTTTCCTGCTTTGAAGGTGTTTATGGCGTTGAATCCTTAAAATGAAATTCGTCATACAGTGTTATTAGCCCTTTTTAGGGTACTGTTCTACTATACGTCCATTGTTGCAAAAAATATCTTTACCGACGTACCAGAAGGATCCACCATGTATCTTATTGTTAACAACAACTTTGGTTCTTGAAATTGACTGAGAGAGTAAAGGAAATCAGTTTCGACACTCCTCTGGTGGATAGCGGTAAGTTAACGAACTTACAACGCTAAAATCCAGGGTTCGATTCTCCTGATGGACACAGTATGCAGCCAAGTGTGGCTTTGCTCTAACACAAACAAATTAATGTGATTAAATGTCTCTACCCTCATTTTCTACAAATTGGAGTTTGTTAATTTCGAATAATGTGTGATATAAAGAACTTGATGTTTTATTTAATAGGATTTTGGGTAAATTCAGTTGTGTACTTAATACGTGTACTTCTGCCGCCTTTACTGGACTTTTCGGTTTACTTTGTGGTGTTGTCGAGTGTGCTGTCCTGTTCTAACCAGCTGTAGTATTCTAAAACGTTTGTGTATTTCGTATTTATTTTTAACAATAAATTAAATGTTGGTGTAACATCCTGTTAAATATATAGTGTTAAACAATGAGTATTACATTACTTTATTTGAATAACTCAAGTTTTAACTTTTTTGACGCTAATATTATAAGAACGTATAATGGTGTAGACTGAAATAGCGGCGAATAGAATAGAGCTAATATTAAGTCAATAAGAAATAAAAATGTGACTTTCATTTCTTTTTTGTCCGTGTAGTCATATCGTTCATATATATGTAAAAACGGTTGGTATGGGTAGAGAAAGCTGTATGTAGAGGAGCGAACAACGTTTCGACTTTCTTCGGTCATCGTCAGGTTCACAAAGAAAGAAAGAGGTAACTGACCGATAACTGACCACATGTTTGAAGGGGGTTGTGTAATTGAGTGTAGGAATGTAGAGGGCGTGCTTAGATGTTCGATTATATTTATTAGTATAGGTATAAAGGTGTTCCTTTGTATTGGTTCATTTTGGGCTTGAGTTGTTGTATAAGTAAGCCTTCTTTAATTTTACGTTCCTTTATGTTTGTTTCTTTATTTAGTATTTAGGTGTTTTCTATGGTTATGTTGTGTTTATTTGATTTGCCGTGTTCAAAACGTGTGAAGGTGACTTTTTGTGTTCTTTGAATCTGGTTTCCATTTTTCTACTTGTTTCTCCAATATAGAAGTCGTGGCAGTTGTCACATTGTATTTTATAAATAATGTTGGTGTGGTGTTTGTCAGTGTAGTATTTACATAGTATAGACCTTAGTTTTGTGCCTGGTTTTTGAATAGATTTGGTATTAACTGGAATGTCATAGCTTGGGTAAAGATTGCATTTTTTGATCCCGCAAACAGAATCTCGTGATAGACACAGCACAACAGAGATATCAATAAACATGTGTTTTGTTGTAATATCATAGAACATTGTCTCTTGGGGTACGCTTTTCTTTTACCAAACTATTGCTTCTTTACTATTCGCAAGGGCTCGGTTAAGGCACTCGACTCGTAATCTGAGGGTCGCGGGTTCGAATCTCAGTCACACCAAACATGCTCGCCCTTTCAGCCGTGGAGGTGTTACAATGTAACGTTCAATCCCACTATTCGTTGGTAAAAGAGTAGCCCAAGAGTTGGTGGTGGGTGGTGATGGCTAGTTGCCTTCCTTCTAGTTTTACACTGCTATATTAGGGACGGCTAGCATAGATAGCCCTAGTGTACCTTTGCTCGAAATTCGAAAACAAAACAAACACTATTCACAAGAAGGTTCACGTGTTTCTACTTACGTAATAAAAGTAAATAACATTTGGGTTGAAAACCTTCCCATTCTTTGTCAGGGCGAGTTTTAGGTTTTCGTAATGGTGTTTCTACATTTACCTATTTAATCTAAAAGTTTTTTTTTTAAGATTAATTCTACTATTTTGTAAGTAGAGAGATTATTTTTAATAAACCCTGGCACCAGTGCATTAGATCCGCGTGTGATGCATTCATGACGTCACATCTGCAGCCTGAGAATGAATAAAAATAAAGTTTTCCGTGACGGGAAGTGGCAGGAAGCGGAGGCCAAACTGGAAAGTTGTAACCCCTATTGTAAATCTACATGCACACAGGATACAAATTTCGCGATGTTAGGGTTTACACATCGCGTTATAAAAATTTTTCTCCAGTATCAAATAAGCAAGAATTCCATTATAGTGCGTTATGCTTAACTTTTGAAAGTTTTCTCAAAGCAAAACGGAAATTTTCGTTATAATAAAATGTCTTTAAAACTATCTGTTGCTTAGAAACTTGTGCTTCGAAAGTTGTTATTTATGTCGGAGACTGTAAAGTATTTACTTTGATGAATGACAAGTTTGATATAGCTTAGAAAGTGTTTGTCCATTTGATGGACGAAATATGATATAACTTAGTAAGTGTTTGTGGAGCAATGTTGTTTTTCCATTTAATGGGTGGCATTTGATACAGCTTATTGAGTGTTTGTAAAGCATTATGGTTTAGTCCATTTTATGGTTGATTGGTTGATTTGATGTTTTATGACACAAAGCAGCTAGATTATCTGTGCCCCATTTTATGGGTGACATTTGATGTAGCTTAGTGTTTGTGGAACAATACTGTTTTGTTCATTTTATGGGTGACATTGATATAGGTTAATGTTTGTAAAGCGTTGTGGTTTAGTCCATTTTATGGGTGACATTTGATATAGCTTAGGAAGTTTGTACGACATTAGGTCAATAAATTCATGACTATATTGTATTTTCTGTTTCCATTACATTTCTTTGGTGTTATTATTCCTGTCAATTTGTTGTCGTTTGTTCTCTGTTATCCATGTATTGGTATAATGTTCGCGTATTTTCTCAGTTTCAAGCCTTCTATTAAAGAAAGGTAAACTGGTGACCATCCAGTTTAATTATTTCTAGTTATTAGCTTGATATGTTGATTTCAAGTAAAAGATCAAAATGAATCTTGCCGAACTTGAGAAGTTGGAGAATTATATGACGTGTTTGCTGTGAGAAGAATTTTACTCTCGTTATCTGTAATGATTGATTTAACTTGCATGTTTAACATTGTTGACCTTTCATACGTAACTCCTTCGGTGTAACACATCACGTCTCTACGACCCGGTTTCATTATACACTTTACACGATTCTCAAAAGCACGTCACGTCACAACTGTTATCTTTTTATATCGCTGCCAGTCTTCGACTGCGTTTCTGGTGTAAACGTGTCACGCCTCTAAAATCTAATAACAAAGCTGGCAGCATCCATTTCAAAAAGGAAAACTACAGTAGTTCTAGTGACTTGAGGATTGGGACGGTTGACATGCGTAAAACCTTGTATAGCAACAGCTGTTGGAGAGGGTAGAGTCAACCGAGACCACTGCATATCATTGTCATTACCGTTATATCTTATCCTTTATATCCTTAATGAATTCATTTTTGCTTTATCAAAATATTAATAAGCAGTTGGTGAGAAAATGGCAGCTGTCACGTGGTTTGCTAATGGAAAAACAGGGTTCGACTCGAATTCCAAGATATTGATCAATAAGTGATCTGGGAAGTTTTTAATTAATTCTTCTTTTAAACAACACAACCTTATTTGATTTCACTTTCTTCATTCTCTACAGCCTGTTAAACTATACGTTAAAATATATAGTTAAATCTTCGCCCATCGATTTGTTTCGATTTCTTATCAACAGCCAAAACTGACTTGTAATAAAATGGTTGAGAAACTACAAACTTGTTTTGACCCTGAAATTTCATAATTTAATTAATTTGCTTGTTGCAGAAAACTTTAATTAAAATATACTTCTGCACATTAACTGAGAATTCACAATCCAGGTAGTATTTATAATGATTTCTGTCTGAGAACAAAATGGAGTTTTTATTCAACCATGTGTTTTATCTTTAGTTGTGTTGTTCTGTTTCTACTCTCTGATGGTATGTTAAACAATACATATTAAAGTACAATGAACTGCATGGTTTATTTTTTCCGTGCGTTCGCTAATGTCTCTCTACATAATACGAACCAAATATTTCTTCAGAGAAGACAACCATTCACAATGTCCCTCTAAGGACTTGACTAAGATAAAAGACATTGCTGTAATCACAGTATTTGCATTCGAATACTTTAAACTTTACATGTTTACAGAGATTAAAGAGGGAATAAAAGAGGTGAGGACGTGGGGTCTCGAATTAAGTAATCAATAATGATGTTTAAAATAGTTTTCTGGGTGTTAGAAACCAACGTTTAGATATATCAAATAGTTTTCTGGGTGTTAGAAACCAACGTTTAGATATATCAAATAGTTTTCTGGGTGTTAGAAACCAACGTTTAGATATATCAAATAGTTTTCTGGATGTTAGAAACCAACGTTTAGATACATCAAATAGTTTTCTGGGTGTTAGAAACCAACGTTTAGATACATCAAATAGTTTTCTGGGTGTTAGAAACCAACGTTTAGATACATAAAGTAGTTTTCTGGGTGTTAGAAACCAACGTTTAGATATATAAAGTAGTTTTCTGGGTGTTAGAAACCAACGTTTAGATACATCAAATAGTTTTCTGGGTGTTAGAAACCAACGTTTAGATACATCAAATAGTTTTCTGGGTGTTAGAAACCAACGTTTAGATACATCAAATAGTTTTCTGGGTGTTAGAAACCAACGTTTAGATATATCAAATAGTTTTCTGGGTGTTAGAAACCAACGTTTAGATATATCAAATAGTTTTCTGGGTGTTAGAAACCAACGTTTAGATACATCAAATAGTTTTCTGGGTGTTAGAAACCAACGTTTAGATACATCAAATAGTTTTCTGGGTGTTAGAAACCAACGTTTAGATACATAAAGTAGTTTTCTGGGTGTTAGAAACCAACGTTTAGATATATAAAGTAGTTTTCTGGGTGTTAGAAACCAACGTTTAGATACATAAATAGTTTCCTGGGTGTTAGAAACCAACGTTTAGATACATAAAATAGTTTTATGGGTGTTAGAAACCAACTTTTAGATACATAAAATAGTTTTCTGGGTGTTAGAAACCAACTTTTAGATACATCAAATAGTTTTCTGGGTGTTAGAAACTAACGTTTAGATACATCAAATAGTTTTCTGGGTGTTAGAAACCAACGTTTAGATATATCAAATAGTTTTCTGGGTGTTAGAAACCAACGTTTAGATACATCAAATAGTTTTCTGGGTGTTAGAAACCAACGTTTAGATACATCAAATAGTTTTCTGGGTGTTAGAAACCAACGTTTAGATACATCAAGTAGTTTTCTGGGTGTTAGAAACCAACGTTTAGATATATAAAGTAGTTTTCTGGGTGTTAGAAACCAACGTTTAGATACATAAATAGTTTCCTGGGTGTTATAAACCAACGTTTAGATACATAAAATAGTTTTATGGGTGTTAGAAACCAACTTTTAGATACATAAAATAGTTTTCTGGGTGTTAGAAACCAACTTTTAGATACATCAAATAGTTTTCTGGGTGTTAGAAACTAACGTTTAGATACATCAAATAGTTTTCTGGGTGTTAGAAACCAACGTTTAGATATATCAAATAGTTTTCTGGGTGTTAGAAACCAACGTTTAGATATATCAAATAGTTTTCTGGGTGTTAGAAACCAACGTTTAGATACATCAAGTAGTTTTCTGGGTGTTAGAAACCAACGTTTAGATATATAAAGTAGTTTTCTGGGTGTTAGAAACCAACGTTTAGATACATCAAATAGTTTTCTGGGTGTTAGAAACCAACGTTTAGATATATCAAATAGTTTTCTGGGTGTTAGAAACCAACGTTTAGATATATCAAATAGTTTTCTGGGTGTTAGAAACCAACGTTTAGATACATCAAATAGTTTTCTGGGTGTTAGAAACCAACGTTTAGATACATCAAGTAGTTTTCTGGGTGTTAGAAACCAACGTTTAGATACATCAAATAGTTTTCTGGGTGTTAGAAACCAACGTTTAGATACATCAAGTAGTTTTCTGGGTGTTAGAAACCAACGTTTAGATATATAAAGTAGTTTTCTGGGTGTTAGAAACCAACGTTTAGATACATAAATAGTTTCCTGGGTGTTAGAAACCAACGTTTAGATACATAAAATAGTTTTCTGGGTGTTAGAAACCAACGTTTAGATACATAAAATAGTTTTCTGGGTGTTAGAAACCAACTTTTAGATTCATAAAATAGTTTTCTGGGTGTTAGAAACCAACGTTTAGATACATCAAATAGTTTTCTGGGTGTTAGAAACCAACGTTTAGATACATAAAATAGTTTTCTGGGTGTTAGAAACCAACTTTTAGATACATAAAATAGTTTTCTGGGTGTTAGAAACCAACGTTAAGATACATAAAATAGTTTTCTGGGTGTTAGAAACCAACGTTTAGATACATAAAATAGTTCTCTGAGTGTTAGAAACCAACGTTTAGATACATAAAATAGTTTTCTGGATGTTAGAAACCAACGTTCAGATACATAAAATCATTTTCTGTTTGAAATCTGTATATAAAGTCTCGAGAAATGTGCATACATAATGAATACATAGCTAGTGTGAATATTTTATTTCCTTGCGTGTGGTAAAAGGAAGATAAGTTTAGTTTCAAGTATTTCATGAGTTTAGTAAAATAACCTTTCCGTTTGTGAACACATAATTCTTAAGAAGGATAAATAACCTTTTCGTTTGTGAACACATAATTCTTAAGAAGGATAAATAACCTTTCCGTTTGTGAACACATAATTCTTAAGAAGGATAAATAACCTTTCCGTTTGTGAACACATAATTCTTAAGAAGGATAAATAACCTTTTCGTTTGTGAACACATAATTCTTAAGAAGGATAAATAACCTTTTCGTTTGTGAACACATAATTCTTAAGAAGGATAAATAACCTTTTCGTTTGTGAACACATAATTCTTAAGAAGGATAAATAACCTTTCCGTTTGTGAACACATAATTCTTAAGAAGGATAAATAACCTTTTCGTTTGTGAACACATAATTCTTAAGAAGGATAAATAACCTTTTCGTTTGTGAACACATAATTCTTAAGAAGGATAAATAACCTTTCCGTTTGTGAACACATAATTCTTAAGAAGGATAAATAACCTTTCCGTTTGTGAACACATAATTCTTAAGAAGGATAAATAACCTTTCCGTTTGTGAACACATAATTCTTAAGAAGGATAAATAACCTTTCCGTTTGTGAACACATAATTCTTAAGAAGGATAAATAACCTTTCCGTTTGTGAACACATAATTCTTAAGAAGGATAAATAACCTTTCCGTTTGTGAACACATAATTCTTAAGAAGGATAAATAACCTTTCCGTTTGTGAACACATAATTCTTAAGAAGGATAAATAACCTTTTCGTTTGTGAACACATAATTCTTAAGAAGGATAAATAACCTTTCCGTTTTTGTTTAGTTTCAAGTATTTCATGAGTTTAGTAAAATAACCTTTTCGTTTGTGAACACATAATTCTTAAGAAGGATAAATAACCTTTCCGTTTTTGTTTAGTTTCAAGTATTTCATGAGTTTAGTAAAATAACCTTTTCGTTTGTGAACACATAATTCTTAAGAAGGATAAATAACCTTTCCGTTTTTGTTTAGTTTCAAGTATTTCATGAGTTTAGTAAAATAACCTTTTCGTTTGTGAACACATAATTCTTAAGAAGGATAAATAACCTTTCCGTTTTGTTTAGTTTCAAGTATTTCATGAGTTTAGTAAAATAACCTTTTCGTTTGTGAACACATAATTCTTAAGAAGGATAAATAACCTTTCCGTTTTTGTTTAGTTTCAAGTATTTCATGAGTTTAGTAAAATAACCTTTTCGTTTGTGAACACATAATTCTTAAGAAGGATAAAAAACAGCACACTTGAGGTTGGGGATGAATACACGTTATGGAAGTTCTTTGCTAATGACAATAATTTCCCAGAGGCTCTAACGAAATTGTCTTCGAATTAAATAAAACTTTTAAGAATAGCTAAATAGGAAAGTCGAACCTATTTTACTTGGGAATGTTGCAGTTTCAGGATGTGTGCGATATTAAATATATCTTCTTATTACCTTGATATTAAATGACTCTTAAAAATTAATATAAATATTGTAATTAACATTAATTACACCATTTTTTAGATGTAATAAGATTTCGCTGAAAGAACTTCCATGGAAGTAATTATGTTAACAGTACATCACATTCCTACTGTTGTATAATCTCCTATCAGATTGGATAATCTAAAGAAGCTATGGAAATTTTACACGGTTTTCCCTAACTTAATAAATATGATTCGAAGAAATTTCGAAAAATAATATAATCGAAAATACCTTAGTGATTTTACTGAGTTCTTTTTTTTTTATTTGGAATGGTGTATTTTGTTTTGAAGGAGGGGTGGTGGAAGCTGTGGTGTAGTGCGGATTTGTGTGTATTTTGTTTCAGTTTAAATTGCTTAGGCGCTTTATAAAACTTGCTTTGAACTTTGTTTCGTGTTCGTTTTTGTGAAGTTTAATATTACGATTCCTAATTATTTTAACCGCAATCAAAACAAAATTTAAAACACGCCTGACACACATAATTAGTAGTCAACTTTGGACGGGTCGTGTTGCTAGGGTGATTCAAGTTTTCAACACGTACAATCAACTTTTTTCATTCTGTCGCATATCTCAAGAGGTGTGTGGTTATATTAGGGTTGGCGTTTAAGAACAAAATAACTTGGTAAACGTGAAAGATTTACTGTAGTGCTAAAAGTTATTCGGTGTAACCAAGTTAAAGATTAATATTCCATAATTTTACCATCTTCTGACCCTCAAAGCCATTACCTTAAGTATCCACAAAAGTTTATTAAATACCTATATAACAAGTAGGCCAATTTATATTCTCAAACTGTTCAGTGGACTTATTTATCCATTCATTCAGCCACAAACTTATTTCTTCTTCCATCCACTAACTCCATTTATCTACCACCTTCTGGTTTTCTTATCCGTGCAACCATGATCTATACTTTCGTTTTGTCAACACTAATACTACCATGTTTACCAGTCAACAGTCGGTGGCCACTTGTATAAAAGCCAACTGAGAGACTGGCTGCAGCCTTGCCACGTTAGTTTGCGTTTGGCTGTAGCTTCCTTCGAATAAATGAGACGGGCTTGGATATAATTGGTGTACCACATGCACGAGTCTTTGAATTAAGAAACATCTAAAATATCCCGTGTACAATAGTTTCGTAAGTTTCATTGAAAGTTACTACTTACATACATTAAACAAGATCCACAGTCACCCTTGTATGACAATATATAACACTTACCTATGGCAACCCTTTTACAACAATATCTTAAGTTTCAGTGTAAGTTACTTAATTAACCGAAGGGCATGACGTACATATATTAAATATACTAACAAGTATCCATGAAAACCCCTGTGTGTGTGTTTATATATAAGAACAATAACTTAAGTTTCTCATAAATCTATTTAATGAATCCATGGAAGCGCATTAGGTACTTAAATTAAAAGTATTATATATTAAGTTTCAATACAAATAACTTACTCAAATTTCTTTGCATACATGCGTGTGTTAAATAGACGATGAAACTAGTTCTAAGAACTCACGAGTGAAAGTAAATAACAATACGTCACCTACCTTATATTAACTACCACGAGGTCCTTGTGTAATACAAGAGCTAACCAGGTCGACTGGGATATGATTGACACACACTGAGACGATGTTTGTAGTAATTATCGAATTTTATGAGTAACAACTGTTATGGTATGAACCAGATTAAGTTAATAAAAGTATATTCATTTTTGTTGTATTTTTTTAAAGCAAGGCTACATAATGGGCAGTACGCTCGGTGTCAACCACAGAGAATCGAACTCTTGATTTTAGCGTTGTAATTCCGTAAACTTGCCGCTAACCCACACGAAAACATGGACACTAGTAAAGTATACGACATTTTAATACATAACGGTTATAAATATGTGTTGTCTTACGTTTGTTAGAGGTTGCTATGTCGATCCCGTCCATAAATTTTCCTAACTAAATAAAAAAAAAATATTATCACACATATACCCAGATGTAATAATTTGGATACAGACTGCAGTTTGCTCATTAGGGTGCTCGGCTTGCAGTCTGAGGGTCACGAGCTTGAATCCCCATCATACCAATCATCCTCGCCCCTTTTACACGTGGGGCATTATTATATACGGTCAATCACATTATTAGTTGGTAAAATAGTAGCCCAAGAGTTGGCGGCGGATGTTGATGACTAGCTGCCTTCCCTCTAGTTTTACACTGCTAAATTAGGGACGGCTAGCGCAGTCAGCCCTCATGTAGCTTTGCGCGAAGTTCAAACAAAATCGAAACTGTTCTGTACAATGAACCACAAAAATTGGATCTTCAAATCCATATCCTGAAGTTTCGATAATTTAGTCAGTCACCTGGAAAGTTATGTCTTCCTGACACAGTTCTGGATACTTTTTTTTCGTTCAATCGAATTTTTGAATAACTGGGATCGTACCTCAAAATATTAGAAGGTTCCTGATCACTGGCTTCAACAACTATTATACTATGATTCACTTTCAGTTCTCCAAACTACAGCGATTCCAGGTTTGATCCATTCACCGTACAGCTAATAACGTGTGATTTCCTACCTAAATATTGCGAAGAGTTTGATCTTTCTAACCAAACATTTGGTTTTTTTAGACTTTTTTTTTACTGTAAACTTTAGTTGTGATTTTTAAGGAATGTCTTAAGCTTTCCATGAATCTTATGTCCTTTCCTTGAAACTTGGGGCAGTTAGTTCATTTTTACGTCTAGAAGTTAGTGAACTTTTATCAAGTATCTAATACATCATAATCGTTCTCTAAAACCACAATATGTTCCAAGTATGTATTTAGAAATTGATGGTCAGAGATATCCACTAAGTCATCTCGAAAGTCTGGATTCTTCCTCCAAACTTCTTGGGTTTCGACTATGTATCTTGGAGGTTATTGTATTAGCTTCAAGCAGACGTCAGCAAGGAGTCAGCAGCTAAATGTTGACTGATGAATAAACGTGTTTTAGATACAATTAATTTACATTCACGACTAGACAGAGTTCAAACTTAGTATACTTATGTACTTCACACAGTCACCTGAACTTTATTACTTTGGTTTTGATTTTGGCATAATATATTGATATTTCTCCATTATGGGAGTATTACACTTTTAGTTTGTTTCTGTAGCAACAAATACACAAATAGTGAGACAGATAAACTGTTGGAAACTGTGTTGAATTATAGACGAAAACACTAATGTATTCTTAGGGCATTGAGGCCTACATTTTACAGTTGTGGTAGTGAGCCAGAAGAAATCCAGTTCGGATTTCTGACAGCCTTCTCTGCACCACTGTTTGTTATTACAGCACAGTGAACTATAATAATTGTGACGCATACAAGTTTCCCATTATAATACGTATAATAGTTTATACACTCTAAGTAACTTATGTATGAAAGAAAGATGTGCAAAATGTTCTGTGTCTCACATCGTGAAATCTGTGTGACCACAGTGTGATGTGTCTCACATCGTGAAATCTGTGTGACCACAGTGTTCTGTGTCTCACATCGTGAAATCTGTGACCAAAATGCTCTCTGTCTCTCATTATGAAATCTGTGTAACCACAGTGTTCTGTATCTCACATCGTGAAATCTGTGTGACCACAGTGTTCTGTATCTCACATCGTGAAATCTGTGTGACCACAGTGTTCTGTATCTCACATCGTGAAATCTGTGTGACCACAGTGTTCTGTGTCTCACATCGTGAAATCTGTGACCAAAATGCTCTCTGTCTCTCATTATGAAATCTGTGTAGCCACAGTGTTCTGTGTCTCACATCATAAAATGTGTAACCACAGTGTTCTGTGTCTCACATCGTGAAATCTGTGACCAAAATGCTCTCTGTCTCTCATTATGAAATCTGTGTAGCCACAGTGTTCTGTGTCTCACATCATAAAATATGTGTAACCACAGTGTTCTGTGTCTCACATCGTGAAATCTGTGACCAAAATGCTCTCTGTCTCTCATTATGAAATCTGTGTAGCCACAGTGTTCTGTGTCTCACATCGTGAAATCCGTATGTCTGAAAACATGGTTTTCTTCAATTAATTTTTAAGATTTATGTTTCTAAATTCATCGTGGGGGGGGGTCTGCTGTTTCGTTTAGCGTAAAAGTAAACAAAGAAATACAATGATCTCTCTTATTTAGCCAGAGGAATAAATACTATATACCATAAGGGCGTCTTTTGAAAAGGTTTTGTGCTTTGGGGAGATATTTGACAATAGAGACCAGCCCTTACGTCATGGTCCAAAACGGTCGCTGTCTATAGATGAAGCTGTTTTAGTGCATTTATGGAAATTTGTTTGAATGGACGTCCATAGTGTTCTTGAAGCTGGTTCTAAAGGGACTTAAAGTTCTTATTCTGGGAACGTAGGAGATTTTCCTTTGTTTAAAGATAGTGGGGCCCAGTGACAGACACAGACAAAGAAGTTGCTAAGCCTACTTAATGTGAAGGCTTTGATAAGTCATTTATTGGAACCAAAGAATTATTTATTGTTATTTTTTTCTGGTGATCAAAATATGAAAATGTGATTTTGTCTGAAAGAATCATGAGCCAAAATTTTATTTCATCACAAAAACAAGCTAAAACAATCCTTTTATTATTATTATTATTTAGTGTTCAGCGAGGGTTTGTGGACGAAGACGGTATATTTAGTGTAAAGTATTAATATGTTTGGGCAAAGTGTTTAATGGCAAGTGTTTGAACACAACACATACTTGACAATACACTCAAGAAAAAGTTCGTTCATAAACAAAACATTTTGTTACTTGCAAATGCATTCTTCACAAGAACACCTTGTTAGTAAATGGTCAAGTCGATAAGATGTGCGTATTTCGGAATACAGTCATGTATAAAACATGTTCTTGCTCACAAATACGATCAATGAACAAAAGTTCCGTCAAATATTTATTGGTCTCCCCCATGGGACGGCGATAATTCTTCCAAATTTACATCGCCAAAATAAAAGATATGATTCTCTTTTGTGAACACAACAAATACTCCGTGTGACTTTTTGATAAAAAAAACATAAACAAACATACAAATAAACAAACAAATATTTGTTGACCCGCGAGATGCAAACTACTGTAAAACTGGCCCGGTATGGCCAGGTGGTTAAGGCACTCGACTCGTAATCCGAGGGTCGCGGGTTCGAATCCCGTCACACTAAATATGCTCGCCGTTTTAGCCGTGGGGGGTTATAATGTGACGATAAATCCCACTATTCGTTGGTAAAAGAGTAGCCCAACAGTTGTCGGTGGGTAGTGATGACTAGCTGCCTTCCCTCTAGTCTCACACTGCTAAATCAGGGACGGTTATCGCAGATAGCCCTCGTGTAGCTTTGCCCGGAATTGAAAACAAACCAAACTGCAAAAACTTTGCCGTTCCGCAAAAATAAACCTAGCCAGAAGATCTAGTTAGTAAAGTATGATAGTTTCTACCTAGCCAGATCTAGTTTGTAAAGTATGATAGTTTCTACCTAGCCAGAAGATCTAGTTAGTAAAGTATGATAGTTTCTACCTAGCTAGATCTAGTTTGTAAAGTATGATAGTTTTTAGCATATGTCTCGGTGAATTCGAGATAAACACCAGATAAAACTTCGGTTACATTTGACAAAATATAAAATACATGAAATAATGTACAGCACAGTGGGTTAAGTAGAGACAAGCGTAGATTTTTATACCGTCTAGTAGAGACAAACTTGTACACTTTTTTACACTACAAACTTTAGACAAATTTTTATGCTGTCTGTGAGACAAGAGAGTACTAAGTTTTACTGGTTGTACGAACAAAACATTTCGGACCCTCGTAGATGAACGGTTAGTTTAAGGACTTACACCGCCAAAATTCTGGGTGCATTTTCCCGTGGTGGACAGAACATCGTTGTGCAGCTTTGCACTGTGAGCAAGAACACTTAGCACTCCACGATGACAACTTCCCGATAGTAAGTAGCTGAATTAAGATAAATATATTAAAATGTGTTCTGAAGTGACTTGTCGGTAGAAGTTTTACAGCTAATCGTGGGAAGTGCTTTCGAACGAATGTTTGTAGACAAATGTGTCAAGTACTCATGAAAGTTCTAATATCGTCAAAGGGAAATGCATAAGTAGTGGAACCAATGCCCGAGTGTGACACAGTTACTGTGACAAGTAGTTATTTTAACATAGTATGAATCATATATATAAGGTTGATTATTTCACCAACAATATACTCCTGTTTACATACGTTTCTCTAAATTTTCACTCTGCACTAAAGTCATCTTCTTATGTCTCAGCAATAAGTCAGTGGGCTTAAAACGTTAAAAATCTAGTTCCGATACCTGTGTTGAGAAAAACACACATATCCAAACAAAATAAACAAAACCACCAAATTGCTAGTCGGTCACCGACTTTGCTAAATACAGGGTCTGTGATAACACATGGATAACACACTAACACCATCGGTGTTGTATTACCAATTATTTCCTCTAATTGCTGCTGGGTTTCCCTTTGTAGTTTAACATAGAAAGCTAGTGAAATCATTAACAGGCAAACACTTTGTTACTCATTGTGATACATTATGTGGTCCCTGTGGTAAACTAACTCCGTGAGAAACAGTATGTAGACTCTACTAGTAGTGAACAATATATAAACAAGTTAGTAAACTAACTCAGTGAGACACAGTATGTAGACTCTACTAGTAGTGAACAATATATAAACAAGTTAGTAAAATTACTCAGTGAGACACAGTATGTGGACTCCACTAGCAGTGAACAATATATAAACAATTTAGTAAACTAACTCAGTGAGACACAGTATGTAGACTCCACTAGTAGTGAACAATATATAAACAAGTTAGTAAACTAACTCAGTGAGACACAGTATGTAGACTCCACTAGTAGTGAACAATATATAAACAAGTTAGTAAACTAACTCAGTGAGACACAGTATGTAGACTCTACTAGTAGTGAACAATATATAAACAAGTTAGTAAAATTACTCAGTGAGACACAGTATGTGGACTCCACTAGCAGTGAACAATATATAAACAATTTAGTAAACTAACTCAGTGAGACACAGTATGTAGACTCTACTAGTAGTGAACAATATATAAACAAGTTAGTAAAGTAACTCAGTGAGACACAGTATGTAGACTCTACTAGTAGTGAACAATATATAAACAAGTTAGTAAAATTACTCAGTGAGACACAGTATGTATACTCTACTAGTAGTGAACAATATATAAACAAGTTAGTAAACTAACTCAGTGAGACACAGTATGTAGACTCCACTAGTAGTGAACAATATATAAACAAGTTAGTAAACTAACTAAGTGAGACACAGTATGTAGACTCCACTAGTAGTGAACAATATATAAACAAGTTAGTAAAATTACTCAGTGAGACACAGTATGTGGACTCCACTAGTAGTGAACAATATATAAACAAGTTAGTAAACTAACTCGGTGAGAAACAGTATGTAGACTCCACTAGTAGTGAACAATATATAAACAAGTTAGTAAACTAACTCAGTGAGACACAGTATGTAGACTCTACTAGTAGTGAACAATATATAAACAAGTTAGTAAACTAACTCAGTGAGACACAGTATGTAGACTCTACTAGTAGTGAACAATATATAAACAAGTTAGTAAAGTAACTCAGTGAGACACAGTATGTATACTCTACTAGTAGTGAACAATATATAAACAAGTTAGTAAAATTACTCAGTGAGACACAGTATGTATACTCTACTAGTAGTGAACAATATATAAACAAGTTAGTAAACTAACTCAGTGAGACACAGTATGTAGACTCCACTAGTAGTGAACAATATATAAACCAGTTAGTAAACTAACTCAGTGAGACACAGTATGTAGACTCTACTAGTAGTGAACAATATATAAACAAGTTAGTAAACTAACTCAGTGAGACACAGTATGTAGACTCTACTAGTAGTGAACAATATATAAACAAGTTAGTAAACTAACTCAGTGAGACACAGTATGTAGACTCCACTAGTAGTGAACAATATATAAACAAGTTAGTAAACTAACTCAGTGAGACACAGTATGTAGACTCTACTAGTAGTGAACAATATATAAACAAGTTAGTAAACTAACTCAGTGAGACACAGTATGTAGACTCCACTAGTAGTGAACAATATATAAACATAAGTTACTAAAATTATTTAACAAAACACAATATGTGGAATCTGGTAGTACTAAACAATATACAGATGACTGTAGTCTGTAAATTGAGGGGTTATTGGATTAATAGTTGCGTGGTTATATGTATCGTTATTTTCTGCACATTTGGATTATCTGGGATTGTTTTACTTGGAAATAGTACAAACAATAATTTCTCTACTTAAAGTTGTACGTATTCCTCGTCTCATTTCAAACAGCTGGTTTAACAGAAACCTTTTTATTCGATAGTATTTGTTTTCTGTGTATCCCTAACAATGAGTAACTTCAAAGTGAAAAGCAATAGTTCCTTATTTTAATTCTGTATCACTAATTCCAACTGTTTACAAAAAGAATGATTTATACTAAATGTACGATTGCACTGGATGCCACACAGAATAAAATATATTTAACTGATTTCGGTCAGTTAGTGTCTTAGAATCTCTCCCACATGTGGTTGAGTTTCTTCCTAACGGTTTGGTTTACTGTACGTCCATATATTTTGTGTTCAAGACAAATATTTTTGTAGTTTCGTTCAGGCCTCTATGTTTCCACCCCTCCGCTGTCTGATATTAATTGGAATACTTCTAAGACGAACAGATTATTGAAACACATGTTCGTACTTTGTGCTCGAGTGTATGTGCAGAATTTTCCCTGTGACCGGAGTAATCACATTTTAAATGTAATACTGAGTTAACTCAAGTATCGAACTTCAACAAGGTTATCGGTTTACTATCCTTCACGATTTAAGGTCCTATTACTCTCTTATCACTTTGCTGCAATACATAAGTACATACCACTATCACCGTTCAAGTCAATTTTTGGAAATTAGTTTTCCTTTTAACCATGACTTTTCCTTTTCTCACGATACAGCCAAGGTTTGTTCGGCTCCTTTTAAAGACAAGAGAGTTCGGAGTTACATTTTACGCAGCCAAATGTTAATCATCTGTTTATAAACAGTAGATAAAACGGCCGTAACATAAATTATGCTAGTGTTGATTGACTCCGTGTAAGAGCAGTTGTTTATTGTAGTGTGTCGAAATGTGATTTACATTCGATATCGAGTTACTAGATAACACATGCTAACAGGGCAGTCTTGTCATAGTTTTCTTCCTTGATCTTCGACTAGAAGGAATCACAGATGGTAGTGTCAATGAATAACGCCCCTTCCTCCCCAAGAAAAAAATTCCAATTTCTATCTATTAGTGTCTGTGTACAATTAATTTTCGCGGTTTATTTTTGCCTGGAACATTAAAGCTTGCAGGACTTCTGACGATAAGTAGTGTGCTACAATAGTGTCTTTGTTTAGAAGCTAATGACACATTTGAGTGTCTAGTGTCTCCACAACCTTTTATTTTAAGCCTTTTTTTTTAAATAATCTTTCTAGACAGGATATTTTTTTCATTTTTTTTAACTTGGGGTATACTGTTAGAGGGTGGGGCAGTAGTTTTTACTCAGTAACGATTTAATCGTACTTGTAAATATTTAGCGTCTATTTAGTTTCATTTTGTTTTTACAAGAGACAGAGAAAGTTAGTTTTAATTCTTTATTTAAAAGATTAAACACAGGAACAACAGTTGATCTCGGACAAGCAAGCAAGAAAACCACAAGTCGTGCGTTTATTGTTTTTTATGTAACATCGGTGAGGCATAAAACTGTTCAGACTGTTTTTCATGTAACATCGGTGGCGAATGGGTGAGGCATAAAACTGTTCAGACTGTTTTTCATGTAACATCGGTGGCGAATGGGTGAGGCATAAAACTGTTCAGAGTGTTTTTCATGTAACATCGGTGGCGAATGGGTGAGGCATAAAACTGTTCAGACTGTTTTTCATGTAACATCGGTGGTGAATGGGTGAGGCATAAAACTGTTCAAACTGTTTTTTTATGTAAAATCGGTGACGAATGGGTGAGGCATAAAACTGTTCAGACTTCATTTTGGCTCCACCTTTTTTATTCTGCTGCTTCTTTACTCCATTCAATAAATACTTAATGGCACAGTGCTCCAAATTCCACATGCATAACTAGAAATTTATCACAAAAGATGGGCCTTCTTATACACTTCCCACATAGAACCAGTCTTAAGGTACAGACAGACAATGGAATAAAAGCAGCTT
>NC_134829.1:54589147-54627437 GCF_004210375.1 Tachypleus tridentatus | reverse complement strand
ATTTTTTATGTTTATTGTTTTACATATATATATATTTATATTACTGTGAACCGTGGTGTGTATGTGTTTATCTGAGCGTTCGTCTGTTTCCCGTTTGAAAAGCTGTACGCAGGCAAACCTCAACATTCACTTTTGATGATACCGGTAGAACAGACATCAATAACAATATTTCACAAGCAGGATATTTTACAATAAATTATTAGGAATTAATCACAGTATCAGTCATGTTTCAAAATGTGACGTTTGTTTTGTTTTTGAATTTGGCGCAAAGCTACACGAGAGCTATCTGCAATAGCCGTTCCTAATTTAGCAGGGAAGGCAGCTAGTCATCACCACCCACAGCCAATTCTTGGGCTACTATTTTACAAACTAATAGTGGAATTGACCGTCACAATATAATTAGCAGGGAAGGCAGCTAGTCATCACCACCCACCACCAATTCTTGGGCTACTATTTTACCAATTAATAATGTAATTGACCATCACAATATAACGCCCCTACGGTTGAAAGGGCGAGCATGTTTGGTGTGACTGGGGATTCGAACCTGCGATCCTCAGATTACGAGCCTAAAATTTGACGTAAGTTACAGAATAAAAATGTAGATTTATCGTATGTTATTATTGAGCAGTTCTTAGCATGACTGAAATACTCAACAATTACTTTTCACAATTGGTGGTATAAATAAACATTTTAAAGTTCATGAAATAATTTAAATTGATAGATTAATTTACAGTTTTCCCGTCACTTTGGGGCCCGGCATGGTCTGGTGGTTAAGGCATTCGACTCGTAATCCGAGTATCGCGTATTCAAATCCCCGTCACACCAAATATGCTCGCCCTTGCAGCCATGGGGGCGTTATATTTGACGGTCAATTCCACTATTCGATGGTAAAGAGTAGCTCAAGTTGGCGGTTGGTGGTGATGACTAGCTGTCTTCCGTTTAGTCTTACACTGCTAAATTAGGGACGGCTAATGCAGATGGCCCTCGTCTAGCTTTGCGCGAAATTCAAACCAAACAAAGAAACCGTCACTGAGGACGGGTACTTTTGCTTCAACATCTGTAAAGAAGGCTTAGGTGAAGGACTATAATAGGTCATGTGAAACTTTTGATGAATTTCATCACCTTCTGGGGCTATGGGTTGGTGTGGGAATTTACTATAGTAAGCAAGCGATCAGTTTGAGTACAGTAGATTAATTCGTTAAAACCTGTCGGTCTTGTGTCACGTGTATGTATACGGTCGTTACGTATTTCTAGGTGGTACTTTGCTTTGATCGAGTATTCTGGGATCCAAATGCCAACCTCTTCGGCCATGTCGGTAGCACCACGGCCAGCAGAGGGGAATTGTTCCTCTTTTGGAACCTGTATCGTGCTCCTGTTCTTCTTGCACTCGTCGCAGGTGAGGCGGCCGCCATCATGGAAAATGTTAGTGATGACGTCATCGTTGGTCGTTGTATCGCCGTTCTAAAAGGCATTTTCGGAAACAGTGCAGTTCCACAAGTAAGTTGAGTTTGTTCTTACATACTTGTTTTGTATTTCGCTTCGGGAACGTATATACAAAGCTTGTCATTACTTGTAATCACGATAAACTGCTGTTATGTTATGTGTGTGTGGTAAGATATATACAAATCTAAGTACGTAAAGTGTAACCCTTGTTTTGTATAATTTTCATCAGCAAAACTTTGTTGTTTTTCTTTTCTGTTTTTAAATTATTACATTTATTGCCCTGTTAACAACAACACACAAATACAACAGCTATAAGCAACAACTTAGCATTCGTTGTATTTCTTCTTTTAATTCTATACCTGTTGTTCTTACCTTAACACAATCCTGTTGACATGTCTGAATTCTGTACCTGTTGTTCTTACCTTAACACAATCCTGTTGCCATGTCTTAATTCTGTACCTGTTGTTCTTACCTTAACACAATCCTGTTGACATGTCTTAATTATGTACCTGTTGTTCTTACCTTAACACAATCTTGTTGACACTTCTTAATTCTATACCTGTTGTTCTTACCTTAACACAATTCTGTTGACATGTCTTAATTCTGTACCTGTTGTTCTTACCTTAACACAATCCTGTTGACATGTCTTGATTCTGTACCTGTTGTTCTTACCTTAACACAATCCTGTTGACATGTCTTGATTCTGTACCTGTTGTTCTTACCTTAACACAATCCTGTTGCCATGTCTTAATTCTGTACCTGTTGTTCTTACCTTAACACAATCCTGTTAACATGTCTTAATTCTACACCTGTTGTTCTTACCTTAACACAATCTTGTTGACATGTCTTAATTCTACACCTGTTGTTCTTACCTTAACACAATCCTGTTGACATGTCTTAATTCTACACCTGTTCTTCTTACCTTAACCCAATCCTGTTGACATGTCTTGATTCTGTACCTGTTGTTCTTACCTTAACACAATCCTGTTGTCATGTCGTAATTCTACACCTGTTGTTCTTACCTTAACACAATCCTGCGTCATGTCTTAATTCTGTACCTGTTGTTCTTACCTTAACACAGTTCTTACACCTACGTAACTGTCATAATAGTCCACTAACTACAGAAGGAACCACTACAGAAGGAAACAACTGCCTTAAAGAATTTTGCTGAAACTGTTAAATTACTAAGTTTACATTTTTTTTTCTATTTAGCCCAAGGAGACGGTGGTTACTCGTTGGCGAGCCGATCCATGGTCACGTGGTTCTTACACGTATGTCGCAACTGGCTCTTCTGGTGAGTGGCAGTGCTGATTTCATCGAAAAGTTTTAAAACTTAGATCAAAGCACAAAGTTCGTGGCATCCTATGAGTTACTTGTATCTTGTGAGCGTATTTATGTGTATACATGGTTAATCTTAACATGGTGGTAATGCTGGCGTATTTCGTGAGTAACTGTGGTAACAGGATATCCTGTACACACGCAGGCCCATTTTAAACTTTTTATAGGTGGTGTTACATACAAAATTAGGTAAAATTTATCATTATGATTTTTAACGAATTGTCTGTTTATAGAACTTCGCGCAATGCTACAAGATGGCTGGCTACTCCTAGTCGACCGTATAGTAGGTTTTAACCGTCATTTTAATGCACCCCTGAAGTGCTGTTGGAGGAGGGGAAGAGACCTCAGCCCCCGAGGCTAGCACACTAACCAGTTTTTATTAAAGTTATGCACAATCAAATGTATCTAATGGCAGGTTTTGACCGTTACTCTTATAACGCTGTTTTGAGGTTAGCACACTCACTAATCAGTTTTTTTAAAACCTGTGTACACTCAAATGTATCTAATTGTAGGTTTTGACTGTCACTCTTATAACTATTTGGAGGAGAGACCTCAACTCCGCAGGTTAGCATGCTAACCAGTTTTAAAACTTATGCACAATCAAATGTATCTAATGGCAGGTTTTGACCGTTACTCTTATAACGCTGTTTTGAGGTTAGCACACTCACTAACCAGTTTTTTAAAACTTGTGTACACTCAAATGTATTTAATTGTAGGTTTTGACTGTCACTCTTATAACTCTATTTGGAGGAGAGACCTCAACTCCGCAGGTTAGCACACTAACCAGTTTTAAAACGTATGCACAATCAAATATATATCTAATGGCAGGTTTGACCGTTACTCTTATAACGCTGTTTTGAGGTTAGCACACTCACTAACCAGTTTTTAAAACCTGTGTACACTCAAATGTGTCTAATTGTAGGTTTTGACTGTCACTCTTATAACTATTTGGAGGAGAGACCTCAACTCCGCAGGTTAGCATACTAACCAGTTTTAAAACTTATGCACAATCAAATGTATCTAATGGCAGGTTTTGACCGTTACTCTTATAACGCTGTTTTGAGGTTAGCACACTAACTAACCAGTTTTTTTAAAACTTGTGTAAACTCAAATGTATTTAATTGTAGGTTTTGACTGTCACTCTTATAACGCTATTTGGGGAGGGGGAGATCTCAGCCCCGGAGGTTGCTTACTAACCAGTTTTTTTTTTAAATATATGAAATGTAAACCCAAGTTATACACATTTCTTATCCTTTAGTGATCGTGTCTGTGATGTGCCCAGGTATATGATTTGTATTTGTAGTAGATAAACGCTAAGTCTTGAAGTTTATTTTTTAGCAGAATTCCGAGAGGTTTAGAGCATAAATAAAACTTCATTCATTTTTACCAGGTGTCATATTCAAGTATATTGCATAACGTGTACTTTAATCTCAGACCACGAGTTCCACACGTTCGTACGCACTTAGACACATCTGTTTACATAGGTATATTTCATTAACAATCTTGTGATCCAGAGCTGAATTATGACTTTTAGTGGCCAGGTGGGTTAAGACGTTTGATTCGTAATCTAAGGGTCGCGGGTTCGAATCCTCGTCGCACCAAACATGCTCGCCCTTTAAACCGGGGAAGCGTTATAACGTGACGGTCCATCCCACTATTCGTTGAGAAAAGAGTAGCCCAAGAGTTGGCGGTGAGTGGTGATGAGTATCTGCCTTTCCTCTTGTCTTACACTGCTAAGTTAGGAACGGCTAGCGCAGATAGCCCTCGAGTATCTTGCGCGAAATTCAAAAAACAAACAAATTGACCTTTTATTTCAGAGAACCCCTAACATCCTTACCTCACTTAATTTTAGGTAACGTATATTTGTACAGTATATACTTCCTTAAGAAGCGGCCAGGGGTCTAGATAAAGCAGGTGTTAAGATTTTAACTTGACAAAGCTTAAATAAAATACACGGAGATGTTTGTAAATAAATGCAGAGAAATATTTCCAAGAGGTTTGCCCACCTCTTATTTTTTCATAGCACAATTCTAAAATAAGCTGGTATTGCTGGTTCGAGAAATATAACAGTTTTATGTGAAGTATAATTTCATCTCATCAAGCAGATGTCAGAGGTTAACTGTGTCTTTGTTCTCAACAGTTTGGATGAGTAAATACGGACGAGAACAATGTCTCTTTCTGTAGTCTTATTGGTTCGTTAATATATCGTTAATGACGTAACGTTTGCCCCTGGTGGTTAAACGGTAGGCTTGAAGACTAATGACAGTACGGTTCGGGGTTAAGTTCCTACTGTGGTGTTTGTTGTTTGATGTCTTTGCAGGAAATTTGATTCATTAACTACAAATGAAATGGCAATTTCATTTAAATACAAATTTATTAGCCTAATATTAATAACCTTTAAAGTTGCTCTGGGGCCTATTAGGCCCCACTTTTCGTAGGAGTGTTAAGTCTTTTGTTAGATTAACGCGCCATATAAATGAAAACCAAGAAAGTTTCGTATTGTAATGTAACTTCAAAGTTCAGAAGATACGTGTCTGACATATTTTAAAGCTTGTTCATATGTTCAGCCTTATAGGATTAAGTTAGGTAATAACTGTAAATCTTCATAAATGTGGGCTGATGTGATTCATTCGGCCTCATTGTTTACCAAGAGCGCGAACTACTCTGAAGCCAAATTTCCTGCCCTTGGTCAATGTGGGGTGGATAGTGTGGCTCACAATCACGTGGTTATAATTCTACTTGTGACAGGAATGGAATTTCTGGAACAAGTAGCGCGTTTTCATTACAAATCTTAATAGAAAAATAAAACTAATATTCCGAAAAACTAATAATTCACTTTCTAAAGCTTTTAACGGCCCATTTTAAAATACAAAAAGAGTAAATATTACTGTTTAGTTCAACCAGCGCATAATTTGATTTATACTCTGTACTATGGAGATATGTATTAGATATTTTTTAAGACTTAATACGAAACAAAACATAAAACCTTCAAGCATCAGACCGTACACGGGACTGAAGACAGGATCGCACAACTTTCCTGTTCTAAATAGTTACGTACGTACCTTCTCGACTTCTGGTACATTTATTGGTCAACATGAATATTCACTACCGATTGTTCGTGACTTTTGTATTTTATATATATCTATAATATTGATAGTTTACATCATTTTACATAGCATGGGCTAGTGATTAAAACTGTCAACTTCGAATCCTAGGGTTCGTGGTTCGCACCCCAGCTGTTTCAGAAATTCATTTCGCATTCTAATGTCGTTGGTGCATTATAAGAATGACAGTCAACTCCTTTAATTTCATTAAAACAGACAAGAGTTAGAGTGATGGGTGCGGTTGACTAGGGATCGTGCGTCTGTCGGTTCAAAGTTAGGGACTACCAGCTCAGCTTGCGTTTGTATAACTTTCGAACGTAACCACCTTTCAACTTGCATTTTCCTTTTTGCAATGACATATGTAACACTTTCCTCAGCTTGTAATGTTGTTTAATATAATCAACAAACTACAATATCAAATAATAAATTATATGCAATGATATAATACTATTCATAGTTCCAGATTAATATAAGCTATTAAATTCTGAGTTAAGAAGGACCTAAAATATTACCTACATATCACCACTATAAAAGCCCTCGCTCTGTTTCACTGGTTTAATGACCCATGCTGTATCCACGAACCATGTTTGCATGGGCGAAACTTCTGTGAACAGTGTGTGTGGTTAGGGTAGGAAATATGTAATCAGAATCATACGTTATTTTCGGTGTGAAAAGTGTGTGTGTGGTGAGGGTAAGAATCCTTTCGTCAGAATCGTGCGTATTTTAGGTGGGAAAATTGTAAACTGTGAGGATAAAAGTAATTAGATAAACATTAATAATCTTGTTAGGCCTAATTAACCAACTAATTAAAAGGCTAACTTGCTAGTTTTTCATCCTGTAGTCATGAAGGTGGTCTTGTCAGATGAAAGAAAGTTATTACAGCCTTGGTTTGGTACATATTGAAAATCATATACAGTTTGATAAAGAACTACATTATAACTTTGTTTTAACTATCTGACTGGACACATCTTCCTATGCAACATTTCTGGATTTTCTTAGTGACGCCAGTTCTAATCTGTTTTGTATTTTACACAGGGAACGACTACGACATATTGGCCACACCTGTAACTCCTCCTTCTGTCATTCCCGGGTCCACCCAAGCCACCTCCATGCCTCGCCTCTTCTTCGCCGGGGAACACACCATCCGAAATTATCCAGCCACCGTCCACGGAGCCCTGCTTAGTGGGTTGCGGGAAGCTGGCCGCATTTCCGACCAGTTCCTCGGTTGTCCGTACGCTTTACCACGGCAAACGCCCCGGCCCCTGTCAACTGTTCAGTGATTGTCTTCAGCGTCATTCGATTTAAATTTACTAGCTGTGTAAGAACTGATCTTAAACGTTTTGTTCGTATCGTTAAGGTCATAGGTCATCAGTATCACTGCCTTACAAGGGTCTGTATTTTCTGGGTATGTTCGTGAAAAATTGAAGAAATCAACAGACTTATTTAGAAAACATCTGTCACTAAAGGTATTAGCCAATCGTTTTAATCTGTTGCACAGTGAATATAATTAGAAATTTATTAACGTAAACAATAAACATGCGTATTGACGTTTAATGGAATACTGAAGTAACTAGCAACAGTTATGTTTTTTGAGTCCATAATTTACCCAAAGTAACTATTTCCATACACTCAAAGCATTTAAACCCAACGTCTGCCATATTTTAAAAAAATAAAATATTAGTATTCTGCCATAGTTTGATATAAAAACATCGGGTCACTAGTCTACCTTAGTCCAATAAAAAACCATTTGATCAATAGGCTGCTTTAGTCCAGTACTAAAAAATTTGGGTCAGTAATCTGATGTAAAGACATTGAGTCAATAATCTACCTCAGACTAAGGTAGAAACATTGGGTTAATAGTCTGCCTTAGTTTGATGCAAAAACCTATGAACCAACGTTTGTTTTAATGCAATAAAAATGAGATACTTTGTGAAATCATGTACTGAAATTTTATTACCACCTTGTGGAGACTGAAAACGATATTTCTTAGCCTTAAGAAGATTTTTACAAACATATTATGCTTATTTCTCCTAATTGTTTTCCCACACAAACCTGATAATGTTTTCTTATATTTTATTTTTCTTATACCCACAGTTCATTTCAGAGTATTTAGTAAGTTTTAAAACCAGGCAGGAAATAAGAACAATTCCACAACAAGGTGTCGTTTTTTACAGCAGTTTTTTTTCGTAGGTAGTGTTTTTATGTAAAACGCTTACCAAAATTACACTTTCTGTTTTAACTATTACCCAAACATATTTGTATGTAACAACATTGAAAAGGTAACCCAGTAATAACTCTCAATACTTCCATGTAACAATATCAAGAGAGTAATCCAGAAGTAACTCCCAATTTTCCCATATAACAATATCAAGAGAGTGACCTAGTAGTAACCAACAACTCTGTGTAACAGTATCAAGAGAGTGACCTAGTAGTAACCAACATCTCTGTGTAACAGTATCAAGAGAGTGACCTAGTAGTAACCAACATCTCTGTGTAACAATATCAAGAGAGTGACCTAGTAGTAACCAACATCTCTGTATAACAATATCAAGAGAGTGACCCAGTAGTAACCAACACATCTGTATAACAGGATCAAGAGAGTGACCCAGTAGTAACCAACATCTCTGTGTAACAGTATCAAGATAGTGACCTAGTAGTAACCAACATCTCTGTGTAACAGTATCAAGAGAGTGACCTAGTAGTAACCAACATCTCTGTGTAACAATATCAAGAGAGTGACCTAGTAGTAACCAACATCTCTGTGTAACAATATCAAGAGAGTGACCCAGTAGTAACCAACATCTCTGAATAACAGGATCAAGAGAGTGACCCAGTAGTAACCAACGTCTCTGTATAACAGTATCAAGAGAGTGACCTAGTAGTAACCAACATCTCTGTGTAACAGTATCAAGAGAGTGACCTAGTAGTAACCAACGTCTCTGTATAACAGTATCATGAGAGTGATCTAGTAGTAACCAACATCTCTGTGTAACAGTATCAAGAGAGTGACCCAGTAGTAACCAACATCTCTACGTAACAATATCAAGAGAGTGACCCGGTAGTAACCAACATCTCTGTGTAACAGGATCAAGAGAGTGACCTAGTAGTAACCAGCATCTCTGTGTAACAATATCAAGAGAGTGACCCAGTAGTAACCAACATCTCTGTGTAACAGGATCAAGAGAGTGACCCAGTAGTAACCAACATCTCTGTGTAACAGGATCAAGAGAGTGACCTAGTAGTAACCAACATCTCTGTGTAACAGTATCATTAAGAGTTAAAGAAAGTTTAATGGACACTTTGGTAACCTTCATATCCAAATGTTTTGTTGTTGGTAAGAATATCACTTCATCATGGCAACATGATTGGTTGAGGGTTTGTTATTAGGATTATGAGAATCCTTCAATCCATGAGTTCCAAGGTGAGTCTGTTTGTTTTGTTGTAATTCTGCTATAATTGTCTTAAAAAGGTTTTTGTAAAGCAACTTGAGAATGTGGATAACAAGTACAGATGTTTTAAAAATGTACTCGGACAAAATACAATTCACTCCACACTTGTACAACATAAAGTACAAGCGTCTCTTCTAGTCTGTCCCAAAACTGCTGTTTCAAGAATCATCTTCACTCTAGTGTACTCTTGCACAATTTGTGTTTCATGTCAATTTGGGGTTTCTCTAGCCAATGTATAGATTGAATACTGAAAAATAGCAAGGTTAGCTGATATTTTCTTTGTATTGTAGACTCTTTGAATAAAATCAGAGTTAACAAAATGAACGTTGTTTTAACAATTTATTATGAAAGTTTCTTTACTACATGTCTAGAAGGTTATTGAACTAATCTCATTTTCATGTAAACATGTTGAAACAGACCTTCAGTTTGTTAAGTGCCTTTATCTCAATATCGTTCACCCATATTTACACAAGTGTAAAAATTGTTTGATCAAATTCTGTTGAAACCATAATCAAACAAGTTTTGTATAACACACTGAATATCATTAGTTGTTGACACACACTGTATTATCAGCTTCAATATGGAAATGGTATATTGTTAGTTTTAAATTACAAGATGTTACCTGCATGAAAAGTGTAAAAAAGAGGTTTGTTAATACTAGACAGGGAGGGTATCATTGTGACATGTTTTACAAGTCTACATGTGACTTTATTTAGTAAGACTGTTTAATACTTGACATGGTGTTATTCTATGTATCATGTTGTATGAGTCTACATGTGACTTCATTTAGGAATATTTTAATACTGGACATGGTGTTATTGTATGTATCATGTTGTATGAGTCTAGATGTGACTTCATTTAGTAAGACTGTTTAATACTGGACATGGTGTTATTGTATGTAACATGTTGTGTGAGTAGATGTGAGTTCATTCAGTAAGACTGTTTAATACTGGACATGGTGTTATTGTATGTATCATGTTGTATGAGTCTATATGTGCCTTCATTTAGTAAGACTTTAATACTGGACATGGTGTTATTGTATGTATCATGTTGTATGAGTCTAGATGTGACTTAATTTAGTAAGACTGTTTCATACTGGACATGGTGTTATTGTATGTATCATGTTGTATGAGTCTATATGTGACTTTATTTAGCAAGACTGTTTAATACTGGACATGGTGTTATTGTATGTATCATGTTGTATGAGTCTATATGTGACTTTATTTAGCAAGACTGTTTAATACTGGACATGGTGTTATTGTATGTATCATGTTGTATGAGTCTAGATGTGACTTCATTTAGTAAGACTGTTTAATACTGGACATGGTGTTATTGTATGTAACATGTTGTGTGAGTAGATGTGAGTTCATTCAGTAAGACTGTTTAATACTGGACATGGTGTTATTGTATGTATCATGTTGTATGAGTCTAGATGTGACTTAATTTAGTAAGACTGTTTAATACTGGACATGGTGTTATTGTATGTATCATGTTGTATGAGTCTATATGTGACTTTATTTAGCAAGACTGTTTAATACTGGACATGGTGTTATTCTATGTATCATGTTGTATGAGTCTACATGTGACTTCATTTAGGAATATTTTAATACTGGACATGGTGTTATTGTATGTATCATGTTCTGAGTCTATATGTGACTTCAGTTAGTAAGACTGTTTAATACTGGACATGGTGTTATTGTATGTATCATGTTGTATAAGTCTAGATGTGACTTCATTTAGCAAGACTGTTTAATACTGGACATGGTGTTATTGTATGTATCATGTTGTATGAGTCTAGATGTGACTTCATTTAGTAAGATTTTAATACTGGACATGGTGTTATTGTATGTATCATGTTGTATGAGTCTAGATGTGACTTCATTTAGTAAGACTTTAATACTGGACATGGTGTTATTGTATGTATCATGTTGTATGAGTCATGTGACTTTATTTAGCAAGACTGTTTAATACTGGACATGGTGTTATTGTATGTATCATGTTGTATAAGTCTAGATGTGACTTCATTTAGCAAGACTGTTTAATACTGGTGATGGTGTTATTGTATGTATCATGTTGTATGAGTCTATATGTGACTTTATTTAGTAAGACTGTTTAATACTGGACATGGTGTTATTATATATCATGTTGTATGAGTCTACATGTGACTTCATTTAGGAATATTTTAATACTGGACATGGTGTTATTGTATGTATCATGTTGTATGAGTCTAGATGTGACATCATTTAGTAAGACTGTTTAATACTGGACATGGTGTTATTGTATGTAACATGTTGTATGAGTAGATGTGAGTTCATTCAGTAAGACTGTTTAATACTGGACATGGTGTTATTGTATGTATCATGTTGTATGAGTCTATATGTGCCTTCATTTAGTAAGACTTTAGTACTGGACATGGTGTTATTGTATGTATCATGTTGTATGAGTCTAGATGTGACTTAATTTAGTAAGACTGTTTAATACTGGACATGGTGTTATTGTATGTATCATGTTGTATGAGTCTATATGTGACTTCATTTAGCAAGACTGTTTAATACTGGACATGGTGTTATTGTATGTATCATGTTGTATGAGTCTAGATGTGACTTCATTTAGTAACACTTTAATACTGGACAAGGTGTTATTGTATTGTATCATGTTGTATGAGTCTAGATGTGACTTGATTTAGTAACACTTTAATACTGGACATGGTGTTATTGTATGTATCATGTTGTATGAGTCTATATGTGACTTCATTTAGTAAGACTTTAATACTGGACATGGTGTTATTGTATGTATCATGTTGTATGAGTCTATATGTGAATTCATTTAGTAAGACTGTTTAATACTGGACATGGTGTTATTGTATGTATCATGTTGTATAAGTCTAGATGTGACTTCATTTAGCAAGACTGTTTAATACTGGACATGGTGTTATTGTATGTATGATGTTGTATGAGTCTATATGTGAATTCATTTAGTAAGACTGTTTAATACTGGACATGGTGTTATTCTATGTATCATGTTGTATAAGTCTAGATGTGACTTCATTTAGCAAGACTGTTTAATACTGGACATGGTGTTATTGTATGTATCATGTTGTATGAGTCTAGATGTGACTTCATTTAGTAACACTTTAATACTGGACATGGTGTTATTGTATGTATCATGTTGTATGAGTCTAGATGTGACTTCATTTAGTAAGACTTTAATACTGGACATGGTGTTATTGTATGTATCATGCTGTATGAGTCTGTGACTTTATTTAGTAAGACTGTTTAATACTGGACATGGTGTTATTGTATGTATCATGTTGTATGAGTCTATATGTGAATTCATTTAGTAAGACTGTTTAATACTGGACATGGTGTTATTGTATGTATCATGTTGTATAAGTCTAGATGTGACTTCATTTAGCAAGACTGTTTAATACTGGACATGGTGTTATTGTATGTATGATGTTGTATGAGTCTAGATGTGACTTAATTTAGTAAGACTGTTTAATACTGGAGATGGTGTTATTGTATGTGTCATGTTGTATGAGTCTATATGTGACTTCATTTAGTAAAACTTTAATACTGGACATGGTGTTATTGTATTGTATCATGTTGTATGAGTCTAGATGTGACTTCATTTAGTAACACTTTAATACTGGACATGGTGTTATTGTATGTATCATGTTGTATAAGTCTATATGTGACTTCATTTAGCAAGACTGTTTAATACTGGACATGGTGTTATTGTATGTATCATGTTGTATGAGTCTAGATGTGACTTCATTTAGTAACACTTTAATACTGGACATGGTGTTATTGTATGTATCATGTTGTATGAGTCTAGATGTGACTTCATTTAGTAACACTTTAATACTGGACATGGTGTTATTGTATGTATCATGCTGTATGAGTCTGTGACTTTATTTAGTAAGACTGTTTAATACTGGACATGGTGTTATTGTATGTATCATGTTGTATGAGTCTATATGTGAATTCATTTAGTAAGACTGTTTAATACTGGAGATGGTGTTATTGTATGTATCATGTTGTATGAGTCTATATGTGACTTCATTTAGTAAAACTTTAATACTGGACATGGTGTTATTGTATTGTATCATGTTGTATGAGTCTAGATGTGACTTCATTTAGTAACACTTTAATACTGGACATGGTGTTATTGTATGTATCATGTTGTATAAGTCTATATGTGACTTCATTTAGCAAGACTGTTTAATACTGGACATGGTGTTATTGTATGTATCATGTTGTATGAATCTAGATGTGACTTCATTTAGTAACACTTTAATACTGGACATGGTGTTATTGTATGTATCATGCTGTATGAGTCTGTGACTTTATTTAGTAAGACTGTTTAATACTGGACATGGTGTTATTGTATGTATCATGTTGTATGAGTCTATATGTGAATTCATTTAGTAAGGCTGTTTAATACTGGACATGGTGTTATTGTATGTATCATGTTGTATAAGTCTAGATGTGACTTCATTTAGCAAGACTGTTTAATACTGGACATGGTGTTATTGTATGTATGATGTTGTATGAGTCTAGATGTGACTTCATTTAGTAAGACTGTTTAATACTGGACATGGTGTTATTGTATGTAACATGTTGTATGAGTAGATGTGAGTTCATTCAGTAAGACTTTAATACTGGACATGGTGTTATTGTATGTATCATGTTGTATGAGTCTATATGTGACTTTATTTAGTAAGACTGTTTAATACCGGACATGGTGTTATTGTATGTATCATGTTGTATAACTCTAGATGTGACTTCATTTAGCAAGACTGTTTAATACTGGTGATGGTGTTATTGTATGTATCATGCTGTATGAGTCTATATGTGACTTTATTTAGTAAGACTGTTTAATACTTGACATGGTGTTATTCTATGTATCATGTTGTATGAGTCTACATGTGACTTCATTTAGGAATATTTTAATACTGGACATGGTGTTATTGTATGTATCATGTTGTATGAGTCTAGATGTGACTTCATTTAGTAAGACTGTTTAATACTGGACATGGTGTTATTGTATGTATCATGTTGTATGAGTCTATATGTGCCTTCATTTAGTAAGACTTTAATACTGGACATGGTGTTATTGTATGTATCATGTTGTATGAGTCTAGATGTGACTTAATTTAGTAAGACTGTTTAATACTGGACATGGTGTTATTGTATGTATCATGTTGTATGAGTCTATATGTGACTTCATTTAGTAAGACTGTTTAATACTGGACATGGTGTTATTGTATGTAACATGTTGTGTGAGTAGATGTGAGTTCATTCAGTAAGACTGTTTAATACTGGACATGGTGTTATTGTATGTATCATGTTGTATGAGTCTATATGTGCCTTCATTTAGTAAGACTTTAATACTGGACATGGTGTTATTGTATGTATCATGTTGTATGAGTCTAGATGTGACTTAATTTAGTAAGACTGTTTAATACTGGACATGGTGTTATTGTATGTATCATGTTGTATGAGTCTATATGTGACTTTATTTAGCAAGACTGTTTAATACTGGACATGGTGTTATTCTATGTATCATGTTGTATGAGTCTACATGTGACTTCATTTAGGAATATTTTAATACTGGACATGGTCTTATTGTATGTATCATGTTCTACGAGTCTATATGTGACTTCAGTTAGTAAGACTGTTTAATACTGGACATGGTGTTATTGTATGTATCATGTTGTATAAGTCTAGATGTGACTTCATTTAGCAAGACTGTTTAATACTGGACATGGTGTTATTGTATGTATCATGTTGTATGAGTCTAGATGTGACTTCATTTAGTAAGATTTTAATACTGGACATGGTGTTATTGTATGTATCATGTTGTATGAGTCTAGATGTGACTTCATTTAGTAAGACTTTAATACTGGACATGGTGTTATTGTATGTATCATGTTGTATGAGTCATGTGACTTTATTTAGTAAGACTGTTTAATACTGGACATGGTGTTATTGTATGTATCATGTTGTATAGGTCTAGATGTGACTTCATTTAGCAAGACTGTTTAATACTGGTGATGGTGTTATTGTATGTATCATGCTGTATGAGTCTATATGTGACTTTATTTAGTAAGACTGTTTAATACTGGACATGGTGTTATTCTATGTATCATGTTGTATGAGTCTACATGTGACTTCATTTAGGAATATTTTAATACTGGACATGGTGTTATTGTATGTATCATGTTGTATGAGTCTAGATGTGACATCATTTAGTAAGACTGTTTAATACTGGACATGGTGTTATTGTATGTAACATGTTGTATGAGTAGATGTGAGTTCATTCAGTAAGACTGTTTAATACTGGACATGGTGTTATTGTATGTATCATGTTGTATGAGTCTATATGTGCCTTCATTTAGTAAGACTTTAGTACTGGACATGGTGTTATTGTATGTATCATGTTGTATGAGTCTAGATGTGACTTAATTTAGTAAGACTGTTTAATACTGGACATGGTGTTATTGTATGTATCATGTTGTATGAGTCTATATGTGACTTCATTTAGCAAGATTGTTTAATACTGGACATGGTGTTATTGTATGTATCATGTTGTATGAGTCTAGATGTGACTTCATTTAGTAACACTTTAATACTGGACACGGTGTTATTGTATTGTATCATGTTGTATGAGTCTAGATGTGACTTCATTTAGTAACACTTTAATACTGGACATGGTGTTATTGTATGTATCATGTTGTATGAGTCTATATGTGACTTCATTTAGTAAGACTTTAATACTGGACATGGTGTTATTGTATGTATCATGTTGTATGAGTCTATATGTGAATTCATTTAGTAAGACTGTTTAATACTGGACATGGTGTTATTGTATGTATCATGTTGTATAAGTCTAGATGTGACTTCATTTAGCAAGACTGTTTAATACTGGACATGGTGTTATTGTATGTATGATGTTGTATGAGTCTATATGTGAATTCATTTAGTAAGACTGTTTAATACTGGACATGGTGTTATTCTATGTATCATGTTGTATAAGTCTAGATGTGACTTCATTTAGCAAGACTGTTTAATACTGGACATGGTGTTATTGTATGTATCATGTTGTATGAGTCTAGATGTGACTTCATTTAGTAACACTTTAATACTGGACATGGTGTTATTGTATGTATCATGTTGTATGAGTCTAGATGTGACTTCATTTAGTAAGACTTTAATACTGGACATGGTGTTATTGTATGTATCATGCTGTATGAGTCTGTGACTTTATTTAGTAAGACTGTTTAATACTGGACATGGTGTTATTGTATGTATCATGTTGTATGAGTCTATATGTGAATTCATTTAGTAAGACTGTTTAATACTGGACATGGTGTTATTGTATGTATCATGTTGTATAAGTCTAGATGTGACTTCATTTAGCAAGACTGTTTAATACTGGAGATGGTGTTATTGTATGTGTCATGTTGTATGAGTCTATATGTGACTTCATTTAGTAAAACTTTAATACTGGACATGGTGTTATTGTATTGTATCATGTTGTATGAGTCTAGATGTGACTTCATTTAGTAACACTTTAATACTGGACATGGTGTTATTGTATGTATCATGTTGTATAAGTCTATATGTGACTTCATTTAGCAAGACTGTTTAATACTGGACATGGTGTTATTGTATGTATCATGTTGTATGAGTCTAGATGTGACTTCATTTAGTAACACTTTAATACTGGACATGGTGTTATTGTATGTATCATGTTGTATGAGTCTAGATGTGACTTCATTTAGTAACACTTTAATACTGGACAAGGTGTTATTGTATTGTATCATGTTGTATGAGTCTAGATGTGACTTCATTTAGTAACACTTTAATACTGGACATGGTGTTATTGTATGTATCATGTTGTATGAGTCTAGATGTGACTTCATTTAGTAAGACTTTAATACTGGACATGGTGTTATTGTATGTATCATGCTGTATGAGTCTGTGACTTTATTTAGTAAGACTGTTTAATACTGGACATGGTGTTATTGTATGTATCATGTTGTATGAGTCTATATGTGAATTCATTTAGTAAGACTGTTTAATACTGGAGATGGTGTTATTGTATGTATCATGTTGTATGAGTCTATATGTGACTTCATTTAGTAAAACTTTAATACTGGACATGGTGTTATTGTATTGTATCATGTTGTATGAGTCTAGATGTGACTTCATTTAGTAACACTTTAATACTGGACATGGTGTTATTGTATGTATCATGTTGTATAAGTCTATATGTGACTTCATTTAGCAAGACTGTTTAATACTGGACATGGTGTTATTGTATGTATCATGTTGTATGAGTCTAGATGTGACTTCATTTAGTAACACTTTAATACTGGACATGGTGTTATTGTATGTATCATGTTGTATGAGTCTAGATGTGACTTCATTTAGTAACACTTTAATACTGGACATGGTGTTATTGTATGTATCATGCTGTATGAGTCTGTGACTTTATTTAGTAAGACTGTTTAATACTGGACATGGTGTTATTGTATGTATCATGTTGTATGAGTCTATATGTGAATTCATTTAGTAAGACTGTTTAATACTGGACATGGTGTTATTGTATGTATCATGTTGTATAAGTCTAGATGTGACTTCATTTAGCAAGACTGTTTAATACTGGACATGGTGTTATTGTATGTATGATGTTGTATGAGTCTAGATGTGACTTCATTTAGTAACACTTTAATACTGGACATGGTGTTATTGTATGTATCATGTTGTATGTGTCTAGATGTGACTTAATTTAGTAAGACTGTTTAATACTGGAGATGGTGTTATTGTATGTATCATGTTGTATGAGTCTATATGTGACTTCATTTAGTAAAACTTTAATACTGGACATGGTGTTATTGTATGTATCATGTTGTATGAGTATAGATGTGACTTCATTTAGTAAGACTGTTTAATACTGGACATGGTGTTATTGTATGTATCATGTTGTATGAGTCTAGATGTGACTTCATTTAGTAAGATTTTAATACTGGACATGGTGTTATTGTATGTATCATGTTGTATGAGTCTAGATGTGACTTCATTTAGTAAGACTTTAATACTGGACATGGTGTTATTGTATGTATCATGGTGTATGCATCTATATGTGACTTTACTTAGTCTAGATGTGACTCATTTAGTAAGACTTTAATACTGGACATGGTGTTATTGTATGTATCATGTTGTATAAGTCTAGATGTGACTTCATTTAGTAAGACTGTTTAATTCTGGAGATGGTGTTATTGTATGTATCATGTTGTATGAGTCTATGTGTGACTTCATTTAGTAAGACTGTTTAATACTGGACATGGTGTTATTGTATGTATCATGTTGTATGAGTCTAGATGTGACTTCATTTAGTAACACTTTAATACTGGACATGGTGTTATTGTATGTATCATGTTGTATGAGTCTAGATGTGACTTCATTTAGGAAGATTTTAATACTGGACATGGTGTTATTGTATGTATCATGTTGTATGAGTCTAGATGTGACTTCATTTAGTAAGACTTTTTAATACTGGACATGGTGTTATTGTATGTATCATGTTGTATAAGTCTAGATGTGACTTCATTTAGTAAGACTTTAATACTGGACATGGTGTTATTGTATGTATCATGTTGTATGAGTCTAGATGTGACTTCATTTAGTAAGACTGTTTAATACTGGACATGGTGTTATTGTATGTATCATGTTGTATGAGTCTAGATGTGACTTCATTTAGTAAGATTTTAATACTGGACATGGTGTTATTGTATGTATCATGTTGTATGAGTCTAGATGTGACTTCATTTAGTAAGACTTTAATACTGGACATGGTGTTATTGTATGTATCATGGTGTATGCATCTATATGTGACTTTACTTAGTCTAGATGTGACTTCATTTAGTAAGACTTTAATACTGGACATGGTGTTATTGTATGTATCATGGTGTATGCATCTATATGTGACTTTACTTAGTCTAGATGTGACTTCATTTAGTAAGACTTTAATACTGGACATGGTGTTGTTGTATGTATCATGTTGTATGAGTCTATATGTGACTTCATTTAGTAAGAATGTTTAATACTGCATGTGATGTTATTGTATGTATCACATTGTATGAGTCTGGATGTGACTTCAGTTAGTAAGACTGTCTAATACTAGTCATTGTGTCATTGTCTCAAAGTGTTCAGATCTATGTAATTAATTAGAGAGAATGGAATAGCTGTCTCTAAGTGTTCAGATCTCTATAATGAACTAGAACGAATGGGGAACCTGTCTCAGAGTGTTCAGATCTGTGTAATTAACCAAACAGAATGCAGTAGCTGCTTGAAAGTGTTTGGATCTGTGTAATTAACCAAACAGAATGTAGTAGCTGCCTCAAAGAGTTCAGATCTGTATAATTAACCAAACAGAAAATAGTAGCTGCCTCAAAGTGTTCAGATCTGTATAATTAACCAAACAGAATGTAGTAGCTGCTTGAAAGTGTTTGGATCTGTGTAATTAACCAAACAGAATGTAGTAGCTGCCTCAAAGAGTTCAGATCTGTATAATTAACCAAACAGAAAATAGTAGCTGCCTCAAAGTGTTCAGATCTGTATAATTAACCAAACAGAATGTAGTAGCTGCCTCAAAGTGTTCAGATCTGTATAATTAACTAGAAAGAATGGGGAACCTGTCTCAGAGTGTTCAGATCTGTGTAATTAACCAAACAGAATGCAGTAGCTGCTTCAAAGTGTTTGGATCTGTGTATAGACAGAATGGAGTATCTTTCTGAATGTGCTCAGATCTGTATAATTAACCAGACAGAACGGAGAAGTTGCCTCAAAGTGTTCGATAAATGGTGTATCTTACAGTAGCGGTTGTTTTGAATGTTTATGCGGAGTCACCGCCGAAAGTAAAGGGATCCTCCTCTCTCCTTGTTCACCGACCTCTTCAACGTTTTGCATGTGTACATTTCTGTACAGCTCTGAAGTTACGTACGACAACTATGAGTTGAATGTTCTGTCGGGTTGAGAACAGATTGAAAACGTGAAAAGCTGAGAGACAGTTTCCTGCCGCCTTGACTGGCAGTTTCATATCATTTGTACATTATCTCGGTCCTGTTCAATGAGCCGATGAATCGGTTTATGTAGCAGATACAATTGGTGCTGTCAGAATCGCCAGCTTAGCGCTGACTGATTATGATAAGTATGTGAATTATAAAACGACAGAGTGCGCGTTTTTCCGTTCGTTTTATTTTTCGTGCGAATGAAGAGCTTCTGTTTCTACCCTTTAACAGAAAAATGTACACAAATGCATCCAACAATCCTGTTCGGTTTGGTTTCCAGCTAGATCGATCATTAGAGTACATTAAGAGTGCTTGTATTCCTGTCAGGTTCTGTTCAATCGAGAGAAGAGACCGTACACGTGCATGGAAAATAACTGGACTAAACCTAAAACACTTTTTCAATGAGCATTTCGACCGACGGTTCGAACCTGAGGTAAATATGGCTTACTGATAAAGATTGGATTATTTGAATGTTATCGCACTTTATTTGTAACAAGTGTTCGAAAAAAGAAACTTCTTAGATACTTGTTTCTCTCACAGTTCAAGTTATAGTTTATTAGTGTAATTAATCTATATTGAGATTTAGAATATTGGAAACAGATCTGTTTTGAAGTGTGCCATTAATGTGACGTTAATTGTTAATTTTGTTTCTAAACTATTACGTAACAAATGCGTATAATGTGTTTATATTTGACAGAAGAGCCCTCTAGTTTTCAACTAAAATTCGGATTGTGATATCTGTGGTGGCAGAACACGGAAAGCCTGTTATGTTAGGATGTGTTTGACAACAACCAAACCAAACTAACAAAAATTCAACCTACAAGTCTGCTCTATGTTTGTACAATCTATAAGGATTGTATATTCAATATATTTGTGATTTGAAATACAAGTTCAGTGATTTTAGTTTTCTAATTTTCTTCTAAAACAAAAGCATTAAAAAGTAATATAACTTTGAAAATATCAAGATATATATATATATATATATATATATATATATAACTGTATTTTCTGTAATTCGTAAAACAAAATATTTCGGTTCGATGGATTCGGTTTCTTGGGGTTAACTTTAATATTTGGTTATTCTAAGACGAGAAACATTACAAAGTCAATACACACGTACTTATAAAACTGGGTTTCCGTAAACGTGTCTCACCTTTTTTCAACGAATTGTTTGTCACATTTCGCATCTTTCCTTCCCTATCATTAAACATTAGTTTTAACTTTTCCTTGCATTATTTCCATAAGCAAGTCGGAAATCTACTCGTGTTCTTTGACTAAAGTACTGAAACGTATTTGTACAATTCGTTGTATTTGTTTGAAAAATACATAAAACAACCACTTCTTGTTCGAATCTGTTTCACAAACCGTGAGTCATCATGGTAGTTTGTTATGAATTTCTCGGAAAGCTACACGAGTGCCATTTAGACTAACCGTCGCTATATTAGCAGCGATACAGAAAATGAAAGGCAGTTAGTCAACACCATCCACTGCCAAATCTTGGGCTACTCTTTTACGAACGAATAGTGGAGTTGACTGTAACGTTATACCAACCCCACGGCTAAAAGGGGCGAGCATGTTTGGTGAGATGGGGATTGGAACCCGCGATCCTCAGATTACGAGTGAAGCTCCCTGACTTCCAGGCTATACCATGAATAACAACAACAAAAAATTAGTTGTTTTGGATCGTGACCACATTGGGTTATCCACTGTGTCCTCGAACCTCGGATTTTAGCGCTGTAAATTCGTAAATTTACTGCTTTTGCAACATAGCAAAAAGAAAAGCATACGTCATATCATGGTATAAGGTGCATATAAATAGAAATGGTCAAACTCGCTTTAAAGGAACGATAAATATCTGGTTAGCGTTTCAGTCAGGGATCTTTACTGGTGTGACTGAAACGTTTACCAACTACCAAGGATTAATCGAATCCTATAAGAACAGTGTTCCAGACAACGTGTCTTTTGTTGGATTTTTTGGGGGGGTGGGGGATGCTTCTTGTTACCTCAGTTGTCATATACTACACATCTCGACAAATTTCTTTGTACCCGGAGTCTTTTAACACTGAGACCACATTTAAACATACCAGAACATCCGTTAGAACTTTTTCCGAACACTTGACAGTTGTGATGTCGAGTGGGATTGCTATTGGTTGCAGTTTTTTAGGGCGTTGATTTTCTTGTTCCCAGGAAAGCAAAGATAGGGTTAGGGCGCTTAACTCGTAAGCTGAGGGTCGGCGTTCGATTCCCCTTAACACTAAATATGCTTGCGCTTTCAACCGTCGGACGTTATAATATGACGGTCAATCTCACTATTAGTTGGTAAAAGAGAGCCCAAGAATTGACGGTAAGTAGTGATGACTAACTGTCTTCCCTCTATTATTACACCGCTAAATTAGGGACGGCTAGCACAGATATCCCTCGTGTAGCTTTGCGCGAAATTAAAAAACAAACAAACAGGAAAACAGCCTTTACGTAACCGTAAACATAACTCTTTGTACATCATGGTGTTAAAGGTCCCAAGAAATAACTTTAGCTTCATGTGTTTACTGAATATTTCGGTGTACGTTGCATCACTTCGTTTTACATGAAGTTTCCCTTCTCAGAATGTCGTAACTTTGATTTTACACTGCTTAGCAAGAAGTAAGAATCGAGTGTAAAATACACCCAAAACAACGTTAGAGGACAACGTGTAGAAGTTGAGTGTTGTCTTAAATGAAAAGTCGCTTTAACTTATTTTAATAACATATGATTAACGTAAGTAGTATACTGAAGTTAAAGTGAAACTAAGGTTGGGCGTATCAGACACTGTTAACACTTATCTGACACCAAGGAAGACAACATAAATACACAATCAGGGTTCGTGTCGTTCAAAACTCATAGCAAGACGAAACCGTTCTTAAAGCTTATCAAGTTAAATATGTAGCCTGGTTCTAAGTAACTACTTGGTGTAGTATCACAACGAAATGACTACCTAAATAGTTATGCCATGTAATATAACCTGTCACAGAGGCTAGACTAACTTAGATATAATATAACCTGTTACAGAGGGTAGACTAACTTAGGTATAATATAACCTGTTACAGAGGATAGACTAACTTAGGTATAATATAACTTGTTACAGAGGGTAGACTAACTTAGATATAATATAACCTGTTACAGAGGGTAGACTAACTTAGGTATAATATAACCTGTTACAGAGGATAGACTAACTTAGGTATAATATAACTTGTTACAGAGGGTAGACTAAATTAGGTATAATATAACCTGTTGCAGAGGCTAGACTAACTTAGGTATAATATAACCTGTTACAGAGGGTAGACTAACTTAGGTATAATATAACCTGTTACAGAGGCTAGACTAACTTAGGTATAATATAACCTGTTACAGAGGCTAGACTAACTTAGGTATAATATAACCTGTTACAGAGGGGAGACTAACTTAGGTATAATATAACCTGTTACAGAGGATAGACTAACTTAGGTATAATATAACTTGTTACAGAGGGTAGACTAAATTAGGTATAATATAACCTGTTGCAGAGGCTAGACTAATTTAGGTATAATATAACCTGTTACAGAGGGTAGACTAACTTAGGTATAATATAACCTGTTACAGAGGCTAGACTAACTTAGGTATAATATAACCTGTTACAGAGGGGAGACTAACTTAGGTATAATATAACCTGTTACAGAGGCTAGACTAACTTAGGTATAATATAACCTGTTACAGAGGCTAGACTAACTTAGGTATAATATAACCTGTCACAGAGGCTAGACTAACTTAGATATAATATAACCTGTCACAGAGGCTAGACTAACTTAGGTATAATATAACCTGTTACAGAGGCTAGACTAAATTAGGTATAATATAACCTGTTACAGAGGCTAGACTAACTTAGGTATAATATAACCTGTTACAGAGGCTAGACTAACTTAGGTATAATGTAACCTGTTACAGAGGCTAGACTAACTTAGGTATAATATAGCCTGTTACAGAGGCTAGACTAACTTAGGTATAATATAACCTGTTACAGAGGCTAGACTAACTTAGGTATAATATAACCTGTTACAGAGGCTAGACTAACTTAGGTATAATATAACCTGTTACAGAGGCTAGACTAACTTAGGTATAATATAGCCTGTTACAGAGGGTAGACTAACTTAGGTATAATATAACCTGTTACAGAGGGGAGACTAACTTAGGTATAATATAACCTGTTACAGAGGGGAGACTAACTTAGGTATAATAATATAAACCGTTTTAACTCCATAACGTTAATTAGGAATTATACAAAATTAATACGTGTTCATTACGAGTGTATTAGTAGCTTTTCTGCAACGTTATTTAAATAGCTGTTGTTAAATAGTCGTTGTTAAATGGTTGTTGTTAAATAGTTATTGTTAAATAACTATTGACCATTAATTTTATTTAATGCATTCGTTAGTGGTAATTAAACTCGTAACAAGACAATTGGTTGAGACTTTTGAATTTGAAAAACCGCAAGAGTGCAGCACCAACAACCGTGATAAATTTCGCGCTAATATTGGCTTTAACTCTGAAGTTGTCATGCTAATAACACTATGTAACGAAATTTTTACTTTTTCTTGTTTTGAATTTCGCGCGAAGCTTCTCGAGGGCTATCTGCGCTAGCCGTCCCTAAATTAGCAGTGTAAGACGAGCGGGGAGGCAGCTAGTCATCACCACCCACCGCCAACGCTTGGGCTGCTATTTTACTAACGAATAGTGCGATTGACCGTCACATTATAACGCCTCCATGGGCGATAGGGCGAACTTGTCTGATACGACGGGGATTCGAACCCGCGACCCTCGGATTACGAGTCGATTACCTTAACCACCTGGCCATGCCGGGCAAATAACTTGCAATACTTTCAAACCCACGACTATATCAAATATAGTTGTATACATATGTGTGTGTGCGTATTTGTATAATACTGGACAAACTATATGTCCTTCAAACTTTGATGTCATTAAGGTATTAACTTTTCCCGTGTATTTTTATATCTTATATTTTACAGATTTAATTCAAACACGAAAGTTCTTTTGTCTCATTTAAAAAAAAATCGTGGAATTATAACTCGTAACAGTAGAAAGTATCGACAAATTATAACTCGTAACAGTAGAAAGTACCGACAAATGGAATTCCGAACCAAAAAACGTAAACGTCTTCAAGGTGTTTGTTTGTACAGGGTGTTCAGAAAGTCACTGTGCAGTTTTGTAATCATATGTCTATTCAGTCTATTTCAAGCCGGCAACTGATAGCAGTGTTTAGAAACAAAATAAGAAGGATCCAGGCCTGTATTGATATGTCTGTTAATAAATATACAAGTGCACAGTGACTTTCCGAACACCCTGTACAAAGTCTACTGTTATATAAGTTCATAAAAACATTTAATATCTGGCGCTCGCTAACTGATTGAAAGAGTGGGCGACACTTAACATTTCCACTAAATTTGTCTTCAGAACTTGAAAAGGCCTTCACGAAAATTCTTACAATCTCTAGGTAAAAACGGCTCATTCTGCTGTACCCTAAAATTCACTAACCGAACAAATGCAAGTTCTGGTAATGGCTGTTCTTGATACGGTATAAAAACTTTGGAGTACTTGAATTTTAATTAACAAAGCTTTTGATTAAGGATTTCGAGATGAAAGACATAATTAGCAAATGTATGAAAGGACGAGTTTCTTATCTTTTTAAACAATATTAGCTTTGAAGTCAGACATTTAATTATAGGCTTCAAATGATACGTAAATAGAAGTTTACCTTAGCTAAACAGCGATTTGTAGCCGCCTGAATAGTCAAAGCAAATGTAATAACTCGAAGCCAAGCGGGACTTCAGACAGACGTTGGACGTCATTCACTGAATTTACTGTTTTATGGTCATGATGTTAATTGTGAGTATAACATAAGAACACAACGTTTATATGTTCCAGGGCCTCGTAAAGTTTAAGTAACGGTAGTACATTTCTTTTATTTTGGATTTCCACACTAATAATTTCTTTTCAGAAGTAAAAAACTAGAAGAAAGGTAACTATAGAACAAGACTCACCGCCATCTTTGAATTGTTCTATTCCAAGAGTAGAATTGGATTGTCACTCTTATAATACACCCTCTACCCTAAAGTACGGAAAGCTATTTTGCGGCAATGGGCAACGAACAGTTAACCCTCAGATTCACGGTCCATTTACCCACGCCCGGACCAGTAGCGCAATGCATGTGTTGGTAACAGCTGTTCAGTTCATTACTGTAAGAATCGATTATATTTTAATAGGAGTAATAAACACACTTGATGTTAAAGTGCTGTTGCACAATTTACAGTTATTTCAACACTATTAGCTCAAGTCACACGCCTGATATTACAGCATTGTTGTAACTTTACAGCGATAGTAAAATTTTCAACTCGTCGTACGGACAATTAACAGTGCAGTATGGTTGTAGCTTTTTAACATGTCACTTCTTTTAAATATAGTTTTGTCTAAAACGGCCCGGCATGGCCGATGGGTTAAAGCACTCGACTCGTAATCTGAGGGTCACGGGCTCGAATCCCGGTCATATCAAACATGCTCGGCCTTTCAGCCGGGGCGTTATAATGTTACGGTCAATCCTTAATATTCATTGGTAAAAGAGTAGCTCAAGAGTTGGCGGTGGGTACTGATGACTAGCTGCCTTCCCTCTAGTCTTACACTGCTAAGTTAGGGACGGCTAGCGCAGATAGCCCTCGTGTAGCTTCGCGAAATTCAAACCAAATCTTCAAAAACATTAAATCTTTATCTAAACTTCCGAATGACACAGTGGTATGTCTGCGGACTTATACTGCTAGAAATCGGGTTTCGATACTCGCGGTGTGCAGAGCACAGACAGCCAGTCATTCGTGTAGGTTTGTACTTTATAATAAACAACTTTTAATTAACTACTCTGTCATTACCTTATGTCGTGTTGCCTTGCTTATTTTAATATTGTCTAGAAATAGTTAAAAATGGTTTGTACATCGCATTGTTATTAATAATAATGGACGCACTCTATAATTAACTCTTATAAGCTGATATAATACTTTTATGTGTTCGTCAATGGAACGCCCCTACATAATCTTCACACAGTTTCTTTATTAGATTGTTGAAAAAAACTCAGGTAAAATATTTTTAAAATTAATGGAATTTGTACGATGTGCTCGCCCCTATGAACAGATGACCGAATTACATACCTCATTCCTTTTTCGCCTCCGGATAAACGTGTCAGCGGAAGAAAACTATAATAAAGCAGCTAATTTTGGCCCGAACTTTTAATTGTCTGGCAGTGGAGCACATGCGCAGAACGGACTTCCCTAAAGGCACGAGTTTTATTCTTTTAATAAAAGTTTTTGCTTTGCCCTTGTTTGTTTGTTTTTTTTCCAAAAATTCGCACAAAGCTACACGAGCTAGCCGTTCCTTGCTTAGCAGTGTAATACTAGAGGGAAGGCAGCGAGTCATCACCACCCATCGCCAACTCTTTTACTAACAAACAGTGAGATTGATCGTGCCATTATAACGCCCCCACGACTGAAAGGGCGAGCATGTTTAGTGCGACGGGGATTCGAAACCGTGACCCTCAGATTACGAGTCGAGCACCCTAACCACCTGGTCATGCCGGGCCTAGTTTTTGCGTTGATTATAACTGTTTTGAATGGTATAATTATGAAAGACGTTGTATTTCTATATGAGAAATATTTATATTAGAGTGTGGTGTGTATATATATATATATATATATATATATATATTTGACTACTTTGAACATAAAAACCTTTGATACAAAGTTATTAAGACAACTTTTGTCAAGGATATTACATTTGTTGGGGAACAAAGTTTAGCCTTTAACAATGAGACATAATCACGTGCGATGTTGAAATCACAAGTATATTTACATTGTAATGCTGTTTATCACCGCCCACCACCAACTCTTGGGCTACTCTTTCACCTGAATAATGGGTTGACCGTCACATTATACGCCCCCACAGCTGAAAGGGCAAGCATGTTTGGTGTGACTGGGATTCGAACCCGCGACCCTCAGATTACGAGTCGAACGCCTCAACCCACCTGGCCGTTCCTGGCCTCATTGTTTGCTTATTTGTAGTTGAGCACAAAACAATACAATAGGATACCTATGCTCTGCTCACCGCGGTATCAAAACCTGGATTGTAGCATTTTATGTCTGCAGACATACCGCTGTTCCACTTAGGGGGGGGGCGTAGTAATAACAACAGATTATTAATGCACTGCTAATACGGAACTTCTAGAATTCACATTGTTGATGTGCTTTTTTTAAATCGACTTTAAACTTCAGAAAGAAGTAATAGTTTATCACTAGTATTTCGACCTATATCGTCCTGAAGATATATCATAAAACATGTGTTTTCTTTACTTTTTTTATCATGAAACTGAATCACTAACTTGTCTGTTCTCGCTCGTTGGTTTGACATAATTTATCCGTTATGTATATTTAAAGTTTATTTTGTTTAGGTTTCTATCGGATTTGCTTCATTGTATACATATCTGAGTTAACATGCCAGGTGTGCCCTAAATATTAGCCAGTATCAATACTATATACTAGCTGTCAGAATTGGTAAAATTCTGTTTTGAAGTCATTCACGTATTTCCCAGAAATAAAAAGAGCTATCAATTAATATCTTCTTTAAAAATGAGCCATTAAATCATCACCGGAATTTGTCACAGAAGGTAACAAGACAGATAATGAAGTCAACACCATAATTTGTCAAAGGTTTCTTTTGAATTTTCGCGTAAAGTTACACGAGGGCTATCTGCGCTAGCCGTCCTTAATATATCAGTATGAGACTAGAGGAAAACAGCTAGTCACCACCGCCAACTCTTGGCTACTCTTTTACCAACGAATAGTGGGATTGACACGATTAAAAGTGCGAGCATGTTTGGTGTGACAGGAATTCGAACCCTCAGATTGCAAATCTTGCGCACTAACCACCAGGCCATGCCGGGCCTCGTTCTAATGGTAAAACCCATATACGTAGAATTACATACCGGACATCTTTATTGATAAAGTCTGAGAATTCTGTAATGTTGGTCTTTTATTTTTTGTTAACCGACTCGAGTGCTCTTAACCACTCTGCCGTGCCAGGCCTGTCAAACGAGATATATTTACATCACAGATAATTAAGTTACTACCAGAATTTGTCAAAAGGTATATTGACAGTGAAGATCTTGAAATGGCCATCGAGAGCGTAAACTAGTAAGAATTTTGAAAGTTGTGATTCTTACAATCAAACAGAAAAATACAAAAAGATATTCAAGACTTTCTTAACGGGAATACATATAATAAAGTGACGAAATGACACACGGTATTTATGCTTTGTAACAAGCATTTTATAGAAGTTACTTTATAAAATTGTCAGTTTCTCTTGACGTCACTCGATTTTAGCAAACTGTGTTTATATGGAACTCGGTATTGAGAACGTCGTTATAAGATGCGTTATCACTGTATTGATTGATGATGTCTTACATTACAATCCATTCTTCACAACCGTATTTCAAGACGATTTGTTTGTAATTAAACACAGATCTACACAATGAGCTATCTGTGCCCCTTCCACCACGGGTATCGAAACTCGGTTTCTAGCGTTGTAAATCTGCATGCGTACCGATGTGCCACTAGGAGGCGTTTCAAAAGAAAATGAATGAAACAGGAAAACTCTTCAGGGGCACGATATTTGATTTTGTAATGAAAATAAATCAGCGCTCTCTAATGTCTCAATTTGGTCTACAGGAAACTTTGTCATAGATAAGCAAAATGTAACGACTGTATTATTTAGATTAACTCACATAAGGTTATACCCCGTCCACCTCTAAAAAAGAAATGAAGCCTACAATGTTGAATCGATATCACGATTGGTTCTTTATCTATCAGTTCACCGGAACAGGAACAAAATGTCGGAATGTTTCATTATATTAAAGTAATGAAATAAACATTTAATTTGGAAAGTTATTATAAACTTGCTGTACGTAATTAGAACGCTATTCGATCCCGTGGGTAAAGTCATCGGGATCGGCAACCCATGTGTCACTCACGGTAGGTAGTAACTTATAAATAACACACGTAACCATGACGACAAATGTATATACACAACCGTGAAAAAAACAACAACAGGCAAAACCAACATACTATCCACAGTTTTGGTATTACAACACATTACGAGGATTTCTGCAACGCCTTTACCTTACAAACACTTTGTTCTGGTGATTGTATGCCTTTACCTTACAAACACTCTGTTCTGGTGATTGTATGCCTTTACCTTACAAACACTCTGTTCTGGTGATTGTATGCCTTTACCTTACAAACACTCTGTTCTGGTGATTGTATACCTTTACCTTACAAACACTCTGTTCTGGTGATTGTATGCCTTTACCTTACAAACACTCTGTTCTGGTGATTGTATGCCTTTACCTTACAAACACTCTGTTCTGGTGATTGTATACCTTTACCTTACAAACACTGTTCTGGTGATTGTATGCCTTTACCTTACAAACACTCTGTTCTGGTGATTGTATACCTTTACCTTACAAACACTCTGTTCTGGTGATTGTATACCTTTACCTTACAAACACTCTGTTCTGGTGATTGTATGCCTTTACCTTACAAACACTCTGTTCTGGTGATTGTATGCCTTTAACTTACAAACACTCTGTTCTGGTGATTGTATACCTTTACCTTACAAACACTCTGTTCTGGTGATTGTATGCCTTTACCTTACAAACACTCTGTTCTGGTGATTGTATACCTTTACCTTACAAACACTCTGTTCTGGTGATTGTATGCCTTTACCTTACAAACACTGTTCTGGTGACTATATACCTTTATCTTACAAACACTGTTTTGGTGATTGTATGCCTTTACCTTACAAACACTCTGTTCTGGTGATTGTATACCTTTACCTTACGAACACACTGTTTTGGTGATTGTATACCATAACCTTACAAACACTGTTTGGTGATTGTATGCCTTTACCTTACGAACACTCTGTTCTGGTGATTGTATGCCTTTACCTTACGAACACTCTGTTCTGGTGATTGTATACCTTTACCTTACAAACACTCTGTTCTGGTGATTGTATGCCTTTACCTTACAAACACTGTTCTGGTGACTATATACCTTTATCTTACAAACACTGTTTTGGTGATTGTATGCCTTTACCTTACAAACACTCTGTTTTGGTGATTGTATACCTTTACCTTACAAACGCTCTGTTCTGGTGATTGTATTGACAGATGGTTTAAGATAACGTTGTTTCCGTCGTTCCTGTTTAAATAATTGAGAGATTCTGTTGCGCGTGAGTTAGATATGAACCGTTTTCTATCTATGTCCGGGTTGGAATCCTTGTCCCACGAAACATGCTCGACCTTTCAGCCGTGGGGCGTTATAATGTTACGGTCAATCCAACTATTCGTTGGTAAAAGGGTAGCCCAAGAGCTGGCGGTGTGTGTGGTGGTGACTCTAGTCTTACACTGCTAAATTAAGGACGGCTGGCGCAGATAGCCCTCGTGTAGCTTTGCGCGAAATTCAAAACAAACCGAACCTTATCCATGTCAACAAAAATGTATTATGACAGGCAACCTGAGAAAGCAAAATACTTGAGCAACGAGCGAATAACAACTTGAATGTTCTAGTTTTTGTTTAAGGAAGTGAAAACAATGCTGATGTATTGAATTTGACAACCATAGCTTCTCCAGCCTTTCAAAGTGTGTCCATCACTCACTCGTGTGTGTGTGTGTGTGAGGGAGCAGGGGGACAAACGAGCATATCTGTCAGGCCAAGGAAAGAGACTAAACACGTTTGTGTGGATCTTGTTGCCGGGATGGTATTTTTATAATTCTAGAAGGATTTTGTTCACAGCTGGCGGTACGGTTTGGGAAGATTCATGTTAGTGACAATGACATGTTGAAGTCTGAAACCCTTAGACTAATACTTACCATTTCCCGCTAATTGTAAGCCGTGGTTCCTTCGCTGTCAGCAAAAGCCAAGATGTTAACTGATATGAAAATAAACAAGCCTGGTGGAAGACAAGGAAGAACTCAAATATTTTCAGATGTTAAACAATCTGATGGAGCTCTTAGAGCGACCTCTATGTTCGCCAATCTCTGTTGGACTGGAACCGTATGTTTGTACTACACCCTGATCTGGTTCCATAAAACCAGAAATACACTTGATTTTGTTGTTGTAACCGTCTTTAGAAGTTGTAAGCTACAATTCAGTACTGACATATACATCTTTAAGATAATTATCCAATACTAAATACTAATACTAAAAAAAAAAAAAAATCTTTTTTGACCCTTACAGCTTTCGCACGTTATTAAATATTTCTATTTCTGGATTATCAATATCCAAGTAATATTTGAAAAACAAATTTTTGTGACCTTTAAAACTTTTATACGTTAATAAATATTTCTACTTTGGGATTCCGAGATTAAAAAACGGAAAATAAGTGATGGCGCGTGCACCATGACTTTTCCTGCAAGGTCATATGTGTAACAAATGTCACGTCTCATGTGGAATCCGTCGATATCAGCCACTAAGACTGTTGTTCTCCACAAAACTAAAAATCTGTTTTACATGAGTCCACGCTTTAGGGGGTCTTGGGGCGGATGTGCAGGCTTACGTTTGGCAGTTCTGTGAATAGGATTTTATTCATCTCGGTTTTCTGGTATGTAGCTTGAATTTAAAATTTCATACGGTGCATTTGATACGTTGCCTTTCAAACAAAATCGCATAAAGTACTAAAGGAAAATTTGTTTCACTTGAATTGGCAGCTTTATCCGATTTTAAAACGATCGATTTATGCGATAAATAAACATTTTTCTTAACTTTGTTTAATCCAAAGTAAAGTTTACGATGAGATTTGTAATGAGACATATCTCTAAACATAAACAATGTTACAACCTGTATCTTAAAAGTGTAACTTTATCAGCTCAACATTTCGCTATTACAGTTTTGTCAGGAGATATTGATATCTTAGTTAACAGTGAAATAGTGAGCTAATAACAATATATTGTGAAAATATATGTTGCAATTTTATTTACGATTATAGACAATCCTTTCTTTCCTGGTTTTATAATGTTGCAAACAGAAACAAAATAAATTAGTCGGAAATTTGGAAATCCGAATCTCATATTACCAAGGAGATGTAGCGTGTGTTTTGTTTTTTATATAGCAAAATTACATCAGGCTATCTGCTAATCCACCCCTGATCAAACCCCTGATTTTAGCGCTGTATGTCTGTGGACTTACAGCTGTACCAGCGGGGAAAGAGAAGAAGCGACGTGTTCATATGAAGATGACCTAAGAAAGAATGTTTTAAACCAATCTTCATTCCTAAGCCTAATAAATTTGAATTATTCTCGGATCGAGCAACTTACTGATCCATTTATTGTAAACCAAACTATTTTTAAAATAATTTAGTTTATTTTTCAATGTATCACTTATCTTTTGTAAATATTACACACACGTGAGCTCAATACCTACCATCCTTTTTGTGAAAGTCGAGCATACAATACTGATTTCACTTATCTGTTAGCTTTTTTTTTTAATTTCGCGCAAAGCTACACGAGGGCTATCTGCGCTGGCCATCTCTAATTTAGCAGTGTAAGACTAGAGGGAAGGCAGCTAATCATCACCACCCACCACCAACTCTTGAGCCACTCTTTTACCAACGAATAGTGGGATTGACCGTCACATAATAACATTCTCACGGCTGAAAGGGCGAGCATTTTGGTGCAAGGGGATTCGAACCTGCGACTCTCAGATTACGAGTCGAACGCCTTAACCCACCTGGCCATGCCGGGCCATCTGTTAGCAAGTTCCATGTTTTATAAAACAGTAATGAATGTCGGATAAGTTCAGAACGTGTTCAAATGAAAAATAGATATTTGAGAGTGCGGTCCATAGTTGCCAGTAAAATAACCTAAGTTATTGTTCTGTGTATGTATTGTTGTTCTTTCATCGGTGTTTTTTTTTTTTTAAATTATATGATTAAAATAATCCATTGTCCAGTCCACGTTACAACTGCAAAACATTGTTTAATTTTTTTATTAATGTTTCCACAAACTCGAACACATTGTACACTATGTAACTCGTTGTAGGCCTACGTTACAACAATACTATAACTGACATAATTTCAACTTGTACAAAGCAACTCAAAAAGCGCTATAGCAAACGAAGATAACTTCTTCAAGAAAACATTGATTCTTTTAACTCTCAATCTTAATATTTAACCATGAAGGTTAAATTTACAATATTGACTGTATGATATTGAAACTGACTGAAATATCTAGTACTTACGTGTACTGTGGGTTACATATGAATTAACAGCAGTCACGTAGATAGTATTTTCTGGAACTGCATGATAGCCAACGTTTCCAGAATGTTCATCGCTAACAATTATACTTACCATAAGAATTTTGTTTTTGTTCCTCTAGGTATCTATTAACTTACCACTTTCTTCAAAAATTTAAGTAAACAGTTTCAGACAAAAAAAAAGACAGTTCCACTGTAACTATCTTAAAAAGACGCTGAGTTACAGGCATTGCATGTTAAAACATTAGGTGTTAATGTACTGTGTATTAAAATATTGGGTATTAAAAACACGTGGGGTGGTGGAAAGATATTGAGACTAAAAACATTGCATGTTATCCTTTGAATGTTAACATACTGGGAGTTAAAACATTTCACGTTACTCAAAAACGTATGAAATGTAACACATTGAATTAAAACGTCTCGAGTTTATCCACTGGTAATGGTTGGTTGTTTGGCGTTTTATGGAACAAAGCAATTAGACTATCTACGCCAAGTAGCCTAGTTGCTCTGTGTGATAAAACGGACAAACAACCAGCTGCTTAAGTCAAGTTACAGAACTATTAGTTTACTTGGAAATACAGTGAACAACAAAATGCAAAAATTATTAATTCCAAGTAAAGAAATAAGTATTTCCGATCGATGTTAATGGTATAAGATCGATTTGAAAATACATATTTTCATGTTCTCCATCCATTAATTTTTTCTTTGTTCGGGCTTATTATGGTAAAATTCAAAATGTTAAAATGTCTCGAAAAACGAACACACACGATAAGACAATAAAATTCACTTATTTAATGTAATGGCCAGCAATATTCTGTTAAATTTTGCTATTTTGTTCAGATAATATTTAGAAGTAAACGTTTTGCTAATAGGTTTGGTGAATATATTTTAAAGCACCCCGATCGTTTGTCACAGATAATGTGTCACAGTTTGTGGTGAAATGGACCAAACTGTTTTCATCAAGGTTTATTAATCAGATCAGAATTATGGTCAGGTTTAAATGGTTTGCAAACTCTCTTTGATAACCTGAAGATGACCCGAAACGGTCAAAACGTTGTTCTGTACTTTATTTTAAAGTTTTAATACCCATACCAGCCGCCTTGAGAGAATACAAAAATCTAAATCTAAACTATAAGTATACCGGACCACATCAAGACCTGCTCCCTGACTCGGTTATAATTCATTAGTCTAGGTTTAAACTGCAAATATACAGGACCACACCACGACCTGCTCCCTGACTAGGTTATAATTCATCAATCTAGATCTAAACTGCAGATATACAGGACCACACCACGACCTGCTCTCTGACTAGGTTATAATTCATTAATGTAAATCTAACTACAAGTATATCCGACCACACCAGGACCTGCTCCCCTGACTTCACAAGGTTATAATTCATTAGTCTAGATCTAAACTGCAAATATACAGGACCACACCCACGACCTGCTCTCTGACTAGGTTATAATTCATTAGTCTAGATCTAAACTGCAAATATACAGGTCACACCAACGACCTGCTCTGACTAGGTTATAATTCATTAATGTAAATCTACCTACAAGTATATCCGACCACACCAGGACCTGCTCCCTGACTGGGTTATAATTCATTAGTCTAAATCTAAACTACAAACATGCAGGACCACACTAAGACCTCTCTAATTCGGTTCTACTAATTCATGTAAATCTAACTAGAAGTATACCGGACCACCAGGACCTTCTCCCTGACTGCTATAATTCAATAACAAATCTGACGACAAGTATATCCGACCACACCAGGACCTGCTCTCTGACTGGGTTATAATTCATTAATGTAAATCTGACTACAAAATATATCCGACCACACCAGGACCTGCTCCCTGACTGAGTTATAATTCATTAATGTAAATCTGACTACAAGTATATCCGACCACACGAGGACCTGCGTTTGATTTGCTCTACTTCATCTGAAGTCTATTTAAAAAAACCGAGGATTTAATGAGACCTACACAGTGATTTGATTGTAAGCTATTTGGTTAAATTATGTTGAATCGCGAAGCTACACAGTGGACTGACTACCTGTTCTCTTTTCACCGTAGGTATCGATATTCGATTTTAAGCACCGATCCACAAGGGAACTGTGGTAAATTTAAACAACAGTTTTAAATTACAGAAAAAACCTAAGATAATTTATCAAATTTTAAACAATTAAGTTATACCTTTTTTTTTTCAAGTTCTTCAAGTGAGCTATCTGTGGATATTGAACGCAATATGAGCTATCTGTGGATATTGAACGCAATATGAGCTATCTGTGGATATTGTTATGAGATTATTAATAAAACTCTTGCAGTCACTAATTGTGATATCATAAGCACGGTAGCTCTTACAATAGAATACTCATTACATGCAGTGGCGGAACGGTATGATACGGGTTTAAACGCTAGAAACCAGGTTTCGATACCCGTGAAGGGCAGAGCACGGATAAGCCATCGTGTACCTTTGTGCTTAACTTCAAAGAAACAATACATGCAATACGAACTATTTAGTTATATACGCATTTGTCCCCGCTAGTACAGCGGTAAGTCTACAGATTTACAACGCTAAAATCAGGGTGCGATTCCCTCGGTGGGCTCAGCAGAAAGCTTGATGTGGCTTTGCTATAGAGAAAACACACACATATACGCGTTTAACAACAAAGTAACACATTTTCAGAAGTACTTAAGAGACCTTTAGTTACAGAACCATTTGAAAAAATTAACGGAGAAGATGCAAACATTTACAAAACCTCGAGTGTTTCGATTCACTGACTGGTCGACACTGTTGAATGCTTCTAGCTGTTTAACAAAACAGATTTATCATTGTATAAGTGCACCCAATGGAACAATAGCAAGGGTTCCACGTGCTAGTGTTACCGTAAAATGATTAATTAACTATCTTATCAACCCTTAGTATATGCACACAAACACTACTCACAATACGTCATCCAAATAACATTACACACTACAGACTGTGCCATCGTGTATGGCACACATATCAAAACAACCCACCATTATTTGCACACATCACAATATTATGATGCACACCCATACTGATGATACACACACAGAGTGCCAACACCCATGAATGAATGATGCATAATACAATGCCACCTTGTATGAAAAAAAGTGTATTAATAAGTAGACAAAATATGCAAAAAAGTGAATGTACTAATGAGTGAACCAGAAAATAGGGAAACAAGGTAGGAATGGGCGTGAGGTGATAAAACTTCCTCTCTATAACGGCTATCTTCGGCTTTACAACTAAAATCAGGGTTCTATTCCCTGCTGGACACATAGATAGATTAATATAGACAGATTAATTGCTTTCAGTAATTGATTCATAGAAACTTTACCCTTGTTTGTTAAGCCTAAAGTCTGATAAATTTAGTCCACCAGATGTACTGTGTATAGGATAAAAAAATTATGGCATGGACAGTATGTTGGAAGCGCCCCTGTGAAATTATATAGAGAGGAAGTTTATTATACATGCCCGA